>NC_135224.1:22625450-22875450 GCF_052324685.1 Brachyhypopomus gauderio | reverse complement strand
ACTAGCTACTGCACCACCACTACTACTACTACTGCAATAGCTACTGCACCATTACTACTACTACTAGTGCACTAGCTACTGCACCACTACCCACTACTATTGCACCTCCACTACTACAACTACTACTACTAGTACTGAATTAGCCACTGCACTTCTCCTACTGCACATTTAAACATGTCAGTTTAAAAGCTTTTTGAATTATTAATTTATGAATATTACATTCACATTTTAGTGTGAAAAATGTGATTCTTTTACATGTCTAGATGAGTGAACAGATTCACCAGTGGAACCTCACAATACATCATGTCATAATAAATATATTACATCACCACACCGATTTTGTGAAAAAAATAAAGGTCAACTCAATGATAAATGAAAATTGAACATTAACATTTCCTTAGCCTATGTAAATAGTACTGTAGGATACTGCTTCATATCATAGTAATGTTTTAAGTAGATGGCTAAACTACTCAGATGTTCCCTGAATAATGCAACACCACTGCATAAGATGCAAATGACTGAAAGGGCAAAAGGGGGTCGTGAATGACAACGGATCCAAATGGATCAATTTAAATGAAGTAAAACAGACTATAGATAGATGTACTGTACAGAGAGAGAGGAAAAGAGAGTGAGAGAAGAGACATAGTGAGAGAGAACAATAGAGAATAAATATGCTGTGTCAGTGTCTGAAGAAAGATGTGTTACCAGGCACATCATGGATGAACATCACCTCACGAGTATTTCCCCGTTATCATTAGTTCCTGTTTCACCAATTTTCTCCCCCATCAGTGTTTGTTACACTTAAAGCATACAAACATGGCAAACACATCTCAGACACACCTTCAGGTGACACATTTAATTAGAATTTGCCCCCATAATGCAGGTGTACACAGGCACATACACCTACACACACACACTCAGTCACTCACTCAAATGACACAGAACAGCTATACCCGTGGACAGCATGACAACGCTCACAAAAACTAGTTACCAGGACAGTCACACACACACACACACACACACACACACACACACACACACACACACAAGCTCATACACACACAAACATTGATTCTTTCTGATGTGTTGGTCCCACCCATCACATTGTGTTTTGACCACAGACCACTGTGCACAATACAGATATGTAGAGATATTGACCCAGTCACATAGTGTCACACATACACAAACCCAATGTCACTCTACCCTTCAGCACAACACAGCGTACACACACACACACACATATGCGCACGCACGCACGCACACACACACACACACACACACACACACACACACACACACACACACACACACACACACACACACACACACACACACATTTAGTGATTGTTTTCTCCTGTGCTATGGGAAATGTTTCGAGGTTAGCATTTAATTAGTGAATTATTCATCTTTTTGTACAAGTGCTTACACACCTTCTTCCTCCAACTCCACGTGCACACACACCCACTCATGAACCATTAAATACCACAAATAATTATCAAACAATACTGTGTGTGTATATTACATCTACTTGCATAATCTTAATTATTATATTGTGGCTACAAAAGCTTAAAATATCCCCCTTCATCTCTTCAAGCAATGTTTAGTTCCAACTCTAATCCAACACCCCTACTGTATTCAGTCTCTGAACATCCTGCTTTACTGTATCAGGTGTTTTAGATTAGGGCAGGACTACATTTCAGAGGAGGGGAGGTGCAGAGTAGCTGGCAGGAACCCCTGGGTAACATGAATTAATAATGGCTTTGGGTGGCATTCATGAAAATCACTTCTTCACACAAAGTTGCAGCTGTTAACAAAATGCTAAATCTTCTTAACCATTTGTTCATCTCTAACCAAGTCACATCTTGTTAAATATGAAAATATGTTTATACATACTTCCTACATGACATGAGTACTGAGATCTCTCTCTCTCTCTCTCTCTCTCTCTCTCTCTCTCTCTCTCTCTCCCCATCACATTTTCTCAATTGGCTAACTTAAGCATATCCAAATGTTTGCACTATGATACAGCTATCCCAGATAAGTGGTACAAAGCTGTCCTAGGTAACTAGTGTATAGGTCAGATCTTGCTATTAATGAATATTGCAATGTTCTAGGACAAAAACTGTAAGATTCTACAATATTCTAGGACAACAAGAATCCGTGCAGAGAAAGAGCGAACATTTTTAAATGGAGCAACGCTCAATTTGGGACACATCCTCTCAGACAGCTGTCTCAATGTCTTCTACACAGCTATCTGTCTTTCTAAGTGGACCAGATTGTATCCTCAAGATACCAAATAGAATTGTAATGACCGCAGATTAAATGTAAATATTCATTCATTTTTAAATTTTAAAATACGCATTTTAAATATGTGGGACCATTGGCCAATAAAACCCATTACACTGCAAATAACAAATCATTCAAAATCACAAAACTCTGTTCAGGTGGCCAAACTAGGTCATGATCATCATCATGACAACATATACACTACATTTTACAAACGGACTGCAAATTCACAGATGCTGTATCAATTCAGAATACACTTTAATCAAAACAACAAGAAATGTTCTGCAATTTCACAAGTGTGCTCATGCAGAGGGGAAATGCCACAAATGCACCACACAGTGGAAGTGTTTCCAGAGGACATTGAAAGGGGCTGGGCTTGGCACTGAAAGGGGCTGGGCTTGGCACTGAAAGGGGCTGGGCTTGGTGGCTACTGTTGCTTGACCAGGATTACAGAATGCTGGTAAAATGCTTTTCAGTCTAATGAGGCATTGAAGCAACTCAGTTTTGTTAAAATACATTGTTAAATATATGGGATGGTTTTGTCATGTAATCAAACTTTTTTGTATAGACATCTGACTCATGGACTAAAGCAGAATGTGTGTTTGCTTTAGTAGTTTTAACATAGCAAGCATGCTAGCTGAGCATGGAGGTTCAGCACCAGCTCCAGTTTTAGTGATATTTATTGGGCTTGTAGGCTACGATTGATACTAATAACACGCCTGTAATTTAGGCATATATGGCATGAATTAGGTAGAATATGAAATGTTCTACAGGCACATGTTAACTTTAAGGTCAGACCACAGTGATCAAACATGTCAAACTGTACACTCATAAGACTGAAAGGGATTTTTAGCTTTTCGGAAAGCTTGTTTAAACTAGCAGCAGAAACTATAAATAAAAACAGAGCACACATGATACGTAATGATGTTCACTTCTCATGTTCCTAGGACAAAGTCTGGTAATTACAGCAGACTCTCGTTGCTTCCAACTCGTGAGGTGCTGTGTAGGTACACTTCTGTCGTATCCTGGGATTGCAGCAATTCTAGAGTTGCACGCGTTTTATGAATTTGTGTCATGGCTATGAACTGTTGAGTATGTTGTCATTTTAATCAAAGTGTTTTCTGACTGTACAGCATCCTTTTGCAATGCATTTGTGAAATGTATCATGTAAAAAAATGTTTTATATTTGCATTGTTGTTGTTGATTGTTGGATTTCCTCTGAACATAGCCCATATTCTGATATAATCATAACACATACTTGAAATCAGTGTCATTATGTAAGTATATATTCCACTTATACTGTAAGTGTACTCTATGTCTCACACGCAAAGCCATATATTTGATATGGTAAATATACTGTGCAATGAGCAAGCAGTATTTAGATCTATAATGAAACCTTCTTAGCTAAATAGTATAAGACTTTCAATTATGTTAGGTATTTTTAAAAAGTAAGAAACAAAAAACAGGATGAAAGTTTGAAGAAAAAAAAAAACTAATGCTTTCAGTCTGCCCCTGCATCTACAAGCATGCACTTTGAAACCAGAGCATGCAGTGTGTGTGTGTGTGTGTGTGTGTGTGTGTGTGTGTGTGTGAGAGAGAGAGAGAGAGAGAGAGAGAGAGTATGTGATGAGTGTCAGTATTTCCTTCCAGTCAGTCCATTTAGTTCTGGCCAGATGTTAACAGGCCAGAGCTTTACAGTTATTACAATACACACACATACATACACACGCACACACGCATACACACACACACACACACACACACACACACACATACTCTTGGTGAAAAAAAAAACGTTAAGATAGGGCAGGAAATGCTAGGTTCCTGCCTCAGAGTATGTCCCAGAAAACACAAAAAAAAAAAAAGCTGGAATTTTTTTCCTTCGTTTGGATGGAAAGAACATAAATGGTCCAAATGAAACTGATCCACAAAGAGTGTGTTTAGCAGTGTCTTAATGTGTTTACTTGTGTGTGTATGTGCGAGAGTGTGTAAAGACGTCGTTAAACAGGGACTCACCACGTCGGACTCCTCGCTGGTTGAGAGGTACATGTCTGAGTACTGCTTCAGTGTGTAAAGGAGATTTAAGCTACTCCACCCAGCCAGTTTTAGACAGGCCCAAAAAGAGGAGGAGAGAAAGGGGGAAGAGGCTCTTTTGGGGGTTGTGCTTTACCTAGTTTTTCTTTTCCTCTCCAGCTTTCCGTAGGTTCTAGCAGATCTGCTTCTGTGGGCTTCTCAGTTTTACAATTTCTTGTGCAATTATACGGCAATGGGATTGCCATGTGAGAGAGTAAGAAAGGGGGAGTCTCTCTCTCTCTCTCTCTCTCTCTCTCTCTGTCCCTCCCTCTCTAGGTCACTCCATCGCATAGCGTGTCTTCCTGGTTCCCACGGTAAGAAAAAAAACTTCATGACAAAGCAACCCCAAAAAAACACACTCACACACTAACACTAGCAGTGGGAGGGTAAGAAATTATTTAAGTCCAGAAAATTCCAGAAACAAGTCAAAAAAGCTGCATGACTGTGTCTGTGAATGTCAGCAAATACAATACAGGGTTGCCAACTCTCACGCATTGAGCGTGAGACACACGCATTTGACTGTCTTCACATGCTCTCACGCCACAAATCCGTTTTCTCACGCCGGAAAAAAAATCTAGTTTATTTACCTCTGATCCATATCTATGATTCAATGAGTTACTAGTTCGCTCTGGCGCCAACCACTGGCGATCGATCGATCGTGATATAATACTTAATTTGTGTCCATTTTACACCCCGCCCGGTAACAATTTACGTTTTTACAATTTACACTTGCCACCCCCCTCCAGGTTCAAATCTCACTCCAAGTGATCTTGAAAAGTTGGCAACCCTGCTGTAATAACACAGGTACCATTACTGTATTAATACTAATACAATACTTAAAAACTACACTTGTGTTTTCCTGAAAGAGCATTAAAGGACTGCACATAGACTACAGAAAATCAGTATGTATTTGAACAGCAGTACTGACAAACACACACACACACACACACACACACACACACACACACACACACACACACACACACACACACGTATTCACACAACCCATCCCCCACCCCCACCTCACACACACACATATTCACTAGGGCTGTGAATCTTTGGGAATCCTACGTTTCGATTCAGAATCGATTCTTGGGGTCACAAATAAATTTTTACCCCGATTCTTTCAGATCCCAACGATTCGATTTAAAAACGATTATTTTCTGATTCAAAATCGATTCTCAATTCAAAACGAGCTACTCCGGTTTGCTGGCATGAAAGCAGAGTACATTTATAAAGATATTATAATTGTAATTGTGATTTATTTATTCTTGCACATATGTTTTTAACTTGTACAAACACAACATCTTTGAGGCCGACACTCAGAACACTACATTAAACTAATAAAACAGTAGTAAAATAAACAAAAT
The DNA here is from genome assembly GCF_052324685.1 of Brachyhypopomus gauderio. NCBI lineage: Eukaryota > Metazoa > Chordata > Actinopteri > Gymnotiformes > Hypopomidae > Brachyhypopomus > Brachyhypopomus gauderio. Next base: position 22,869,724 of record NC_135224.1, on the reverse strand, counting down.
TTGTAGGTTTAGGCTAGCTGCCAGAACTTGCCACTACTCAAAAATTTTATTATACAAAAATACTGCTCTTTTTGTAAAAACAACAAATTGCTTCGTACAATAATTAGGCTTAGGCTAACTGCCTATTTCTGAGATCATGCCACTTCCAGAAACAAAATTACACTTTTTTCCTTAACAAATCACAAAAATAAAAAATATATGAAAGTGCTTCCAAAAATAAAAGTGCTGTTACATTAATAAAATGGGTAGGCTTACGTTAGCTGCCAGAACTTCCACTTCACAGATGAAAAAAAAAATATATATATATATATATATATATATACTGTATTTTCTAAAAGCTGTATATATCTACTGAATTGAATACATTTAACTGAACTGATCAGTTTCTGAACGGTGCCTGTAGCATTACATGTGTGACAGATTGTGTGACAGTTGTCAGTTGTGGCAAATTCCGACTCCCCTCGTTAATCCGCATAAAGACGATACAGACTATATTGTTGATTTACGTTTCTATGCATAAATAAGAGCTAGACTTTAATTATCCATCACAGCAAACGGCATTATCTATGTCCAAAGACACAGTGGCTCAAGGGTATTAATTATTTTATATAAAATACACACCGGCTATACCGAAGTTCACCTCTGACCACGACTTCGCAGTATTACAGCAGTATTAAACTAGAGTGCATAATGAATTAAGTTATAATCACTGTAACTCCCGAATATCATCTGTAGCGTCTTTATGCGTGTGCAAACGATCAAACCCATTCTTACCCGGGCCGGGTTGACGGTAAAATCTAAAGTATCTAAAGTATTTTCAAATGGTTGCTTTCAAAGACCACGGAGCCGTTTGGACTTCTTTGAGAAGAACCCGGAAAAAAATAGATTTTTTTGAAAATGAGAATTGATTCTGAATCGTTCAATGTTAGAAACGCGATTTGAGCTCGAATAAATTTTTTCATGCACCCCTAGTATTCTTTCATCATTAATTATCATCCAAGTGGACTACAGTGACCAACACACATTTACATCAGCTCAAGCATGCATGTACTAACATGTACTAACAAATGCACACACACGCGCACACACGTACGCACATACACACACACACACAAACACACACACACACACTTATCCATCTATAATATCTAATGCTGTAACGACGGTGGGTAGGGACAAACACACCGCGTTAGAGAGAGCAAGGGAGAGGTGGAACCAAGTGCCACAATACGACAGAACATAAAGGATAATCCTAATCTAAGCACCCAAAGAGACGCGGAAATTTCAACGGGCAAAAAGAAACAAAGGAAACTAAAGACGCCAGGAGAAGTAGCTGGCTGTAAGCAATAAACGCTGCCCAAACAAAAAACCCTTCCCAAACAAACAGCAACGGGATAGGAAGGGAAACAGGTTGAGGAAAACTTGAGGGAGGTCAGTGAGCGACGCAGGAGATAGAAACTCGAAAAAGAACAGGGAAAATAGAAAGGAGAGGTAGATGACGCGACACCTATAGACGTAAACGCAGCAATAGAGAAAGCAGAGAGAGGCTGAGACCGCAAAGGCATAACCAAAACGAATCAGCAATGATCCGTCTCCACAATGGCAACAGGTGAGATGGATCATTGCTGATTGCGTTGCTGAAGTCTAGGACTGACTCGGGTGCCCCTTGTGGAGGTAGATGGTGTGGCATCCGAGCCAGCCCTGACAAATGCTGATTGTTGCTGTTTTTTATTGTTAAAGATGACAAATGAGTTATGAGGTAGAATAACATAACTAAATATGTCAGTGGATATAAATAAGGACAGGCTGTATCATTGGCTCACACCCATGCTCCAAAACATCTAGTTCAGTATGTACTGTTATGACATTCAGTTTGAATAAAGTAGGGTGACCAAACGTCCGTATTTCCCGGGACATGTTCGTACAACAACCCAACAACTTACGTTCGCCACCCCCCCAACAACTTACGTTCGCCACCCCCAAACACCCCCCCCCCCCCCCCCCCCCCCAACAACTTACGGTCGCCACCACTTAATCTACTTGAATTTCAAATGTGGTTGTGTAAAGTATAGAACTGTGTAATAAAAACAATGTACTAACACTAAAACTAACACTGATTACTAGGGCTGGAATCAAATAACCTTCTATATTATACTATTAGAGTTCTTGGCAGTCATGACCCCCCCCCAACTCCTCCCCTTCCCCCTTGACCAAACATGAACACTCAGAGCTGTTTAATGCTAATGTACTGCAGCCAAAATACTGATTACTTCATCACTCACAGCTTCTGTCATTGTTTTGGTAGGACCTGCTCACCACTATAATTTAACATATCGTCAACAATGGTTGAAGATTTTAAATATATGTTACAGACTCCATTGATAGGTGTACATCTCAAACATTCCCAAACTTAACATTTTGCTACAGATGCTATTATAAATAAAAAGAAATTACAGTTTGCCATCTAATAAAGAAAAAACCTTTTGATTGTCATAAATGGCTTGATATTTTGTATTGGTACCATGCATCACAAATTTGTCAACAATGGACCACCTTCTGTTTTCTGTTTGCTTACTGTTTTGCTTACAAAGCTTCAAAGGGATTGAGATTAGTTGTAAACATGTTTGTACTCACAATAAAGACACAAAAAAGAGTTTCTTTTAGTACTTTAAGGTTGATTAGAATATCTGAAATCTATCATCCTAGTAAATTACTGCTACAAATGACATCAAGTCTAGACAAGCCTAATGAGGGTGCGAATTTGATACAGTTGAAACATCTAATAATATATTATGTTTACACATAAGCCTGATATGAAAACAGAAATTAAATAAGATAGAATTTACACCACGCATCAAATGTATATATTACCTTTTCTTGTTGAGACATGCTTGCTTTCCCAAGTGTTAATGGGACACCTGGACTGGCTTCTCCTCCCACCCTGAGCCAGTTCAATAATGCAGATCCTGACTAGCATTTGCAACTGTGAGAAGCAGTTTCTTATTACGGTAACAAGATACATATTACAAGGAATGGTATTCTTATACCGACAGAACCTGAGCCCATAATATCGATGGGCGTGTCTTCAACAAAACAGCTGAATCCAAAGTTGATGTAATTGATGCCTAAATATGTCTGTAAAGGTTATATGTCTGTGTCATCCAGGTCATTGAATTGTCTAGTGGTAGTAGTTGTCTTCCCTGAGGCTGTGCAGTTTCATGTGTTTTCCAATAAGGAAGCAAACAAATTAATTTGCACTCACTGTTCCCTTTACAGTAAATAGACACAAGTTTGACTTGACCTAACTGTGCTCCCAGTTCATTTATTCATTTTAATTACATTTTTAAAATTTAAATTAAATTTAAATACCTATGATTTAGATATTTATTTATTTTCTATCTTTTGATCATCTTGACTAACCACAGATTTTCAACTTCATACAAGATGTATATGTGTAGTACTATTGTAAATGTACAGCATCCCCCCTCCCCACCCCCCATTGAATTCTTGTTTGTTGTGTTGTTGATATTGTCATTATTGCCTCGACCGCTTGTTAACCTACACTCTGTTTCACCTGTCTCTTGTACCCCCTTCATTTGTGTGTGTATTTAAATCTTTGTGTTTTGCCCTCCATTGTCTGTCTTTGTTATTGCTGTGATGAATGTATCTGCACGTTAATAAATGTGGTCTGTTGTTGTTGTTTGTTATTGTCGTGATGTATGTGTCTGAACATTAATAAATGTGGTATGTTGTTGTTTGTTATTGTTGTGATGGTTGTGTCTGTACCTTAATAAATGTGGTCTGTTGTTGTTATTTTCGTGAAGTATGTGTCTGCATGTTAATGAATGCTGTCTGTTACAACACTCTCTCAGCATCCCCTCCCTCACATTGTGACAACTATTTACAGCAGGTGTGCTTTCAGAAATCAGCTTTACAGAGAACCAAAAGTCATGAGAAAAAGTTAGTAAGAGTTAGAGGAAGAAACCTCGGACTCAAGACTCTGAAGGGGAATCCACCTGATCCACCAGGTGAAAAACTTCATAATAATTCATAATTCACAGAGTGAATTCACAATTCATAATAAAAAATGAAATTAAATATAGAACAACAAAGAGAATTCAAAGGGTCTATTCACTAGGCAGTTTTCACATTAATTACTTATTTCCCTTAGATGACCCTTAGATGATTGTTAAAACACCCTGAACAGTTGGTGCTGAATTCACATGATACATATGCAATCTAGAAAAAAGGTAGATGTGGATATTGAAGTCTATAGCAACACAAATATAGCCACAGCAACAATTTAGAACGAATCTGAAAGCCCACCTCAAATTGGACAGACATACTATTGTAGGTACCATGCTAAACCAGCAGGTGGCAGTACCACTGGCAACACATTGAACAAGCTTGCTTTGACTGAAGAAAGGGTGTGTCTATAGTACGTGGTATCCAGGTGTTTAAATACCCTGATCAGCCATCCATCTCTCTCCGCCATTTCTCCCTCTGTGGTTTTCTTTGAGAACATACGAACTTTGATACGACTAACAGCAAACAGCTGAAAGTCGTATTACTTCATTAACGAGCCCGAGTAATGGTGCAATCTAACCAGTAACTGATCAACATTACCGCGACAACAGATTCACTGAACTACTTCAATCAAGCTTGCTAACGCGGCCACACGGACTGAAACAAAGGCAATCAATTCCCTGTTAAACCGTGAAAGAGACTCCCATTCCTTGACTTCATAACCAGAAGGACGATTCCCAGCACACCAGGATGACATCGCTTTTTTTCACAAGGAACCTGTGGTGGAAATTCCACTCCTAATTCCAGGAGAATTCAGGGAGGACGACGAAACCACCCAAAAATCCTCAACACGTGACAGTATAACCGCTGGGCATAGTTTATAAAAGGGCATAGTTACTTGAACTGCAGACTTATCTAAGTTTAACTAAATCCTTCTCAGTGTTTTTGTGTTCCAACTTTGTTTAGATAGTCTTCATCAAGACTTGTATATACAAAGTTCTCTTTGCTGTGCATGCCACCATCTTTTATTTATCTGATTAATTGACAGCTTGTAGTCTTCCCCATTCTCAGACACACCACACAGTGAACAGAATCTCGATCCGCAGATTCTAGCCAACTATAGACCAATTTCTAATCTCCCATTTATCTCTAAAATTCTAGAAAAAGCAGTTTCAGTTAAGCAATTATCTCCAATCAAATAGTATCCATGAAAAGTTTCAATCAGTATTTAGTCCGAACCACAGCACTGAAACAGCTTTAATCAGGGTAGTGAATGATTTACTAATATCGTAATGGGCTCGTCTCGTTCCTTATACTGTTAGATCTTAGTGCAGCTTTTGATACTGTAGATCACAACATTTTGCTGGATAGACTAGAAAACACGGTAGGTATTAAAGGAGTTGCACTCTCCTGGTTTAGATCTTATTTGACCGACCGCTTCCAATGTGTAAGTGTTAATAATAAAACCTCTAAATCTGTGCAGGTTAAATATGGTGTCCCACAAGGGACAGTCCTAGGACCACTTTTATTTACACTGTACATGTTACCCTTAGGTGAGATTATGCATAAGCACGACATCAGTTTCCACTCCTACGCAGATGACACTCAACTATATTAGGTGTAAACAGTGAGAGAAAATATGCTTCTTTCAGATCTCTCCCTTTTGTCTCTATGGAGATCAACCCCTGGTGGGGGAACCATCAGGATCCCTGAGAAGTGTGATGGTTGTCCACATTTGTATGCCCAGCACCTCTGTCCTTTGTTTGTATATCCTCTGTCCTTTGTTTGTATATCCTTTGTCTTAACCCTAAGGTGCAACTACCCAACCCAATGTAGATTGCACCTTCATCCCACAGTGACCCCTCCTTAAACTCCTCTTCCTCCTCACCTTCATCCCACACTTACCCCCCTTAAGCTCCTCGTCTTCCTCCTCCTTCCTTTTCCCCATTCCACAATGTATATAAGGCTTCCCAAATAGACCACAGACAGAACTGGTCATTATCCACCTTATGCTCTGTGTGTCAGTAAACTTGTCAACACTGAAGCCATCCAGTCTCCTGACTCCTGAATCTGTTTTCTGAAGGCCGAATTTCTAACAACAGTAAAATCGAGAAGTGTGTAGAAGAGATAAAACATTGGATGGCGTGTAACTTTCTAGCACTAAATCCGCATAAAACAGAGCTAATAATAGTTGGGTCTAGGGCAGCGAGAGACAAGATACGTAATGTAGCATTGAATCTACATTCCTTTACTATAACCCCCAGCGCAGATGTAAAGAACTTGGGCGTCACAATAGACCCAGATCTCTCCTTTGATACACACATTAATAATATAACTAGGATAGCGTTCTTTCACGTACGCAACATTGCTAAAATTAGAAACATAATAAATACTAGTGATGCAGAAAAACGAATCCATGCATTCATATCCTCTCGTTTAGATTATTGCAACAGTCTCCTAGCTGGATGTTCTGGTAAATTGATAAACAAACTCCAGCTGGTTCAGAACGCAGCAACGTGATTTTTAATGAAAACTAGAAAGTTTGATCACATTAGTCCCGTACTATCGTCATTAAACTGGCTGCCAATTAGATTCCGTATTGATTATAAAATACTTTTATTAACATATAAAACACTGCATGGCTTAGCTCCAGAGTATCTTAGTGAACTTATTGAACATTACAACCCAGCACGTTCACTTCATTTGCAGGACGCAGGGTTATTAACTGTTCCTAGGATCAAAAAGATCACAGCAGGTGGAAGAGCCTTTTCTTTTAAAGCTCCACAACTGTGGAATAATCTTCCTGCCTCTATTCGGGACTCAGACACGGTCTCAATGTTTAAATCTCGACTAAAGACTTATCTGTTTTCTTTGGCATTTGAATAATGTGTTACATATTTATCACATCACATATCTTTTTTCTCCGAGGTTCACCTGGGGAGTAACACTGCAGTCGGAGTCTACAATACCAGTATCATCGCTCCGACACGGAATGAAAACCTGGCGTTCATCACAAGACATTTACATTGACAATATCAACACCCAGAACTTTCATTCTAGTTACCTTATACTTAGCCTGATTGTGTGATTTGTGTATTCGTCTGTATAATTAGATTTTGTGTCATTTGTGTGTTAACGGGCCGCCCAATGGTGGATGGGTTCCCTTTTGAGTCTTGGTCCTCCCAAGGTTTCTTCCTATTCCCCACCATCATAGGGAGTTTTTCCTTGCCACTGTCGCCTCTGGCTTGCTCATTAGGGATTTGGACCCATACGATTGTTAAACTTGTAAATCCTGTAAAGCTGCTTTGTGACAACATGTGTTGTGAAAAGCGCTATACAAATAAATTTGATTTGATTTGAATAGACATGGTTGAATAATTTATTTGCTTAAATTTTTCTAATTGTTTAGATGTTGATTGTCAAACTGTAAGTAGATAAAAAAAATGGATAAATTATATATATTTGTGTTTTAAGAATATTTTAGGCCCTCTGAGAGGGCGTAGAGGGCCCTGAGGTTCCCCACTGACCAAAAGTCTCCTTAATTTCTTCTTCTGTAATAGGTATTGTCAATGTATTACCCTCATCCACTGTTAATCTAGCCAGGTTCACTGAGTTAAGGAATTATATAACCTTTTCTTTCTTATTAGGAGTATCTTCCTCCTTATACAACACTCTATAGTATGTAGCAAATGCTTCTGCAATGTCTTTTGGCTGAGTAAGTTTCTGGCCCGTATCTAAATGTTTTATCTTGTGCACTTATTCTACTGGATTGGGCTTTACGTAGCTGAAATGCCAGCAGGCGACTTGCCCTATTACCCATTTCATAATATTTCCTCTCTATGAATCTCAGTACTCCCTCCACTTTGTAGGTTAAAATATCATCCAATTTCTGTCTGAATTATTTTAAAAGGTCTAAAGTTTCCTGGTTTTGTAACTGTTGATGCTTTGTTTTTCCAGTCTTTGCTTTTTTAATCTAGAGAAGGCATACTCAACTAAATTTGTCCGCGGTCCAATTTTGGCAGATACCTGTGACTGAGGTCCGGTGCGGCGGGGGTGGCGAACGTAAGTTGTTGAGCAGGGGGGCGAACGTAAAGCCTGGTACTTTCGCGAGTGACTGTAGCGCGTGACTCCACCCACCTCGCGCGACCCTGCGCGAACGGTGGAGTCGTTTATACTTTCGCGATCGTCACTGCAGTGTTCTCCGAAACGATATGTGGTAGAAACACCCCTCAAAACAGGGGAATGAACATTTACCTGACCAATTTTAATGTTGCTATGTGTTTCAGGTTTGAAAAGTGCTGGAATTTAGGTTAAAGTACTTTAAAATGCTTGAAATTGTAACTACTTGGTTTCACAACAAATATCTGTCTGACTGAATAGTTCGCGCGCGAAGTTACAAAATTAGAGAGGTGCACTACCTCGCGAACCGACAGCGCGCGAGACACTCGCGCACACGCGGAGCCACAGCGATTACGTCATTTTCGCCGCGCCGCTCGTGAAGCGTCAACCAAGCAGGCAGTTGTGGGGTGGGGTGGGGGGGGGGATGGCGAACGTAACACTCGTGACGGAGTGTTTTTTCAATAGCCCTGAAATAAATGCTCCGGTTTTGTTTTGGTCCGTATCCGGTTAATCAGGAATGAGATTGGGTCCGGACAGGACTGCGTTCGGGTCCGGATCCGGACCGCGGTCCGCCAGTTGAGTACCCCTGATCTAGAGGATATAGCAATAATATTACCTCTCATCACTACTTTAGCTCCTTCCCAAAGAGTAGAGAGGGAGACAGTGTTTTTGTCATTAAAGATAAGATACTCTGTTAGTGCTTTTTGTATTTCCTGTCGTATTGTTTCATCATTTAGTAGTGACACATTAAGTCTCCAGTATTTAAACTGTTTACTTGGTCCAATCCTTATCTTCAAGGTAACTGGGGCGTGATCTGACAAGGTAATTGATTCTATAGTGCACTCACTGGCTCTATATATATATATATATATATCTGTTCTTGATATCCAACCTGGGATAACTACCATGTACCTGTGACATAAAAGTAAAATCCTTGTCTTTAGGGTGTAGGCGACACCAGATGTCCACTAAGCCTAGCTCACTCATCAATGCTTGGAGGTCCCACTTGTACTGGAAGCCTATCCATGGTTTGTCTCAAGACACAATTGAAGTCTTCCCCAATCAAAGTGGTTCCCTCTGCTTTATCAGCAAGTAGAGATGCTATCTTCTTGAAAAAGTATCTACAATCTTCGTTTTGGGCATATACATTGAGCATTGTTATTTTGGTACCATCACATACCTGCCCTCTGTATCTTCAATTGTTCTTTCATGATTAAAATAAACCAATTTATTAAAGAGGATGGCAACTCTCTTTTTCCTACCATTTTTAAAGTCAGCACTATATACCTGGTCTACCCATTCTCTTTTCAGCTTTAAGTGTTCTTTGTCTGACAGATGGGTCTCTTGAAGCATAGCAATTGAACAGTGTAATTTTTTAAGCTGGTTAAATATTTTCTTCCTCTTAATTGGACTATTTATCCCCTTTACATTAGCTAACACAAGTTATGTTGTCCATAAATTAACTTGATGAGCTTTTTCTAGCACATAGCATGATGAAAATACAAGTTGAGTACAGCCCTTTACTAGTCTCAAGGTAAAAACAGAACATGAGCAAACAAAATAACATAACTTAAACTGCCAACGAACTGAAGTAGGCTTCCACATACCTAATTGGTTTTCCGAATCTAAACACAAACCAGTTCCCGTTGTAACCTGGGCAGAGGGGGGTGACAGGTCCTCTGAGGTGATCACTAAAGCACTACACGGGCTTGCTCCTGAATACCTCCAGGAACTTATTTCCTACTATGAACCCCCACGTCAACTAAGATCACAGGGTGCTGGTCTGTTATTAGTTCCACAAATTAACAAGGTAACAGCAGGGGGAAGAGCCTTTTCTTATAAGGCCCCCCAGCTTTGGAATAATCTTCCTAAATGTGTCCGGGACTCTGACACAGTCACAATCTTTAAATCTAGGTTGAAAACCCACTTATTTAGTCTAGCATTTGATAATTAATATCCCCCTTAGATAAAGGTACAGATCCAGGGGTTCATAGACGAAGGGTTTTATGGTAGACTGGGGTGCTGGTGCTGTCATCCTGTCACTGCTCGTGGTCACTCAAGTTTGTTGACAGTGCAGTGGACGGATGCCATTGTCTCAGAATGCCCCCAAGCCTATGTTACCTTCTGGTTCTGCCTTTTTTTTAGCTAGGCTGTAATAATTTAACTTAGTGCCGGAGTTGCTGCCACACTCCAGAAATGTTTATAATTTTACCTGTCCTGTATATGTCCTCATAAAGAGCTAATTTTCCCTGTTTCATTTCTCCACATGGCTGCCCGCCTGCTTGAGGTATAATGAGATGAGGAGAGACAAGCGATCCATCCTGGCCGGCCACCTCCTGCCTAACCGGATGCCTACACCATGATGGACATTATTACATCTTTTTCGGTCTAAATGGACATTATTGCATCTTTTACATTCTGTCTACATTCTGTCTATATTGTTGTTGTTGTCATGGTGACCGGTGTCGGCCAGAGGAGGATGGGCTCCCCCCCTGAGTCTTGGTTCCTCTCAAGGTTTCTTCCTCATGCAAAAACTAGGGAGTTTTTCCTTGCCACTGTCGCCCTTGGCTTGCTCACTGGGGGCTAGGACTCGGCACTTGTAAAGCTGCTTTGTGACAACAACTGTTGTAAAAAGCGCTATATAAATAAAATTTGATTGATTGATTGATTGATTGATCACACACAGTGTTTGTGTCGCTGTCCTCCACCTCGCGGAATGGTCGTAGCTCATTGCTTGCGGTACAAAGTTACTTGCGGTACAAAGTTCCGTCCATCATAAAAGAACATAGAGTCATCATCCTAACCTTAGTAATTCTGTGTAGGGTGTAGCTGGGGTGTACACTAAAGTTACTGGGCTCTGTGCCTGATATCTGTGCCAGTAAACACCGCTGGATCTGTCCCTTGCCTCCGTCCCGCGTTGCTCCATCTGTGCTGGGATAACTCCTTCTCCATCTGCTCCCGCTCGTCCACACGGACCTGTATGCCGAGCTCATGAAGCTCCTGAAGGGCTTCCGTGAGGGTCGAGTATGTCTTCTCACCAGACATCGTGAACAGTTTTAACTGCACCGGTTAGATGCACTTAGCCTTGATGTTTTTTCTGCTTCAGCTGTTTAATTACAGCCCGTACCTGTGTTCTCTTCTTCTATAACTCCGGTGAGTAGTCATGGTCAAAATAAATCGGCTCTGTTTTGTAGATGACCTGTTTTTGGCTCCATGCTTGTCTCAGAATCGCATCTTTTACTGAATAGTCCACAAACTTGACTATCAAAGACCTCAGAGCGGTGGTGGGCTCTTTTGTTTTGGCTATTAGAGACCGAGTGAGCTCTCTCTATTTGTAGATTCACTTTAGGCATTGGCTGGAGGACTAGCCAAATAAGCTCTTTCACAAATGCCTTCACATCTTTTCCTTCACTCCCTTCGGGTACTCGGTACATTCTCGGGTTGTTACGTCTGACCGTCAGGTCAATCTCTCGGCGTAGCAAATAGCAAAATGCTTTCTCATATCTCCTCCCGTTGTCCTCCATAGTACTGACGCAGCCCTCAATCTCCGTGGTTCTTTTCTCAAATTTTTTCATTTCGGTTTTCAGTTCCTTCACCGATGTTTCCAATTTTGTCAGCGAGAGTCTGGTTTGTTCGTGACCTTCTCGATTTTCCACCCTTCATTTACTCAATTCAGCCAGTATTTTCGTCTCAGAGTTGCGTATACTAGCATTAGCCTCATCGCTTTCAGGAGCTTGGGTTTGTTGCTTCACGTTCTCATTAGTCTCCTTCACTTTCTCCTGTTCACTGGAGCCCTTGCTTCAGCAAGATGATGCCATTGTAAATTATGTTGTTATACCCCACTTATGTTCGTTTTGTTAGGAGATTTTTGGTTAGATGGACGGAGCTTAGTTTTAAGCTGCTTTCTTCAACATGGCGTCAAGGGGGGGCCATTCTTTTAAATTGGAAACTTTCCTCCCTACATACTCAAAACCGGTGGCTCCAGGAGATACTAAGCATTAGGCTAGAACAGCTGTGATCGTATAGGACTGGGACTCTACAAACATTTACTAAAACCTGGCTGCCTGTTCTTAATCACGTTGATGGGTGCAATATCACCCCTGAGTAATGCTGAATAGAGCTCCTTTATGCCATCAGTCTTTTTAAAATTTTACCTAAGCCATTATTATTTAACCTATTGAGTTTATCATTTAGTTATCATGTTTATAATTTCTTAACCATATCTACATTTTCTTTATTTTATTTATTCTTATTTTAGTTTATTCACTGATGTATTATTATTATTATCTTATTTTATTAACTTATTTTCACCTTATGGTAATGTCTGCGTCTCTGTGAATGATGTATGTTTGGGTTGAGTGTGAATACTGTCAGTCATTGTATAATTTCTTATATAATTTCTACAGGCAAAATTGGAACATTATGTGAGTCTATTTTCTATGCTTACCTTGATGACATCTGTAATCAAGTTGTTCTATTCCCTGTTACAGCCAATCCCTGTTTTGTTTTTTTTTCTTGTAAATTGTATTCATTAGAATATGCTTGTACTGTTATATACAGGTATATTTGCAATTTGTAGTATTTTTTTTTTATATTTTCAATAAAAAGTGATGCTATAAAAAAAAATCTAGTCTTAAGACTCACCTATTTAATCAAGTCTTCAGTTAATATTCTACATGTGAATGTGTGGAGCTCGGGGGTCCCCAGTCATTGAGTCTTCTGGTAATCTGAGATGTTGATGCTGTCATTCAGACATGTCATGTGATCACTCTAGTTGTGATAATGATTTGGGTGTAAAGAAATGTCTCAGTGAGCCTCATGGCTGTGGTTACCTCCAGGCCCCTCCCTTTAGTTATGCTGCTATAGATAAGCCTGCCGGAACCACATGCTAATCACTGGCACGTGGGCTACTGTATGTTTGTTTAAATCAATGGTTGCTTAAATTGATGTTCACATACTCAACCTGTATTTTATATAGGGCTGCCGCGATTGGTCGATAGTCGATGACGTCGACGCTGAAAATACGTCGACTTCAATATTACAAGTCGACGCATCGGTTTTGTTTTTTTTTAGATTTATCTTTTTTTTAATGTTTATTAATGTTCCATTTTAATTTCTAAAATGCGTCCGTTCAAAGAAATGTTTTTCCTCAACGCGTGACATCAGAGTCTCCAGTCATTGGTCAGCGCCACTCAAAAGAACAATGCCGGCTGCAGCGGAGCCAAAGGAGCTTCGCAAATGTCTACAGCAGGGGTCGGCAAACCCTGCTGACCAACATCAGCATAAAATAATTATAAAAAATCTCAGATTATTTATTATGGATCGACTTTCGCGAGTGACCGTAGCACGCGAACCTGCGCGAGGCGTTTAAACTTTAAACACAATCTTTGCAGTGTTGTCCGAAACGATGTGGTAATATAAAGAAACACCCCTCAAAAACAAGGGAATCAACATTTACCTGACCAATTTTAATGTTGTTTTGTGTTTCAGGTTTGAAAACTGCTGGCATTTATGCTAAAGTGAGGGCAGCCCTGTTCTGTTCTTAATCAGAATGTAGACAGCGTGACTGTCAGTACGCAACATGCAACACGCCCCCTGTATATGTGAGCTGTATATGTAATTTACAAGAGAGCCAGTTTCTTTGTTTTTTGTTCTGCAGAAAATTAATCGTTTAGACTAGTCGACCAATCGATAAAATAGTCGATAGTGGCAGCCCTAATTTTATAATCTTGGTTGCATGCTTCTACCAAAGACAATTCCATACATGCACCTAGGAGATGGTGTGGTTTGCCAGTGGATGTGACGATGCTGTGGTTGGATGTGCCATTACCACAAGTGAACGTGCTGATGCCAACTCCTACTGGAGGCTCACAATCTGCACTGAAGGGACTGTGACTACTCGGCCTGGAATTACAACTATAACTATAGAACTATACTTGAACTGTAAACTGTGATTTGCGTCTTGGTCCTCCCAAGGTTTCTTCCTAATCCCTGCCATTATTGTAACACAGTGGGAGTCGGGGTCGAACACAATCGCGGTAAAGAGTGGACTGCCACCTTAACGGAGCTAGTCTCCTTTAAATGAACCGTGCCAACACGGAGTGCGCAACTTACGCGGCATACTTGAAACACTAACAAATCAACACAACGGACTACAGCGACTAGGAAAGGAAAATATGTTTATGTAAAAAGAATGCTGAAATAATACAAGGTACAGAGAAACACAGCAGAGACTAAAGTAAACAAGAGATACAAAACCACAACGACCAATAACGCCAGACCACTAAAACTTATACACGGGGGAAAACCATCGGGAACTAGAATCAAAAACACAGAAGCTTAGACTAAACGACACAAACGCTAAGACAGAGAGCTAGACAACGTAACAGAGCACAAAGCAAAAACCAGGATAAACTAAGAATGACCAGGGAATGCACTTCGAGGAGAAACTAAAGATAAAACATACAACGGGCAATGAGAAAAAACTAACCAATACGAATGCAAATACTTACAAGGCTTTTACACATGAAACTAGAGCTAACCACCAGGTCACAAACACACACAATAACCCACGAGACAGAAAACCAGGAACTAAATACCAGAACAATAATGAAACAAACAAGAAACAGCTGAGAAGGCAAATAAAGGCAGCATTAATACAAAGAAGGTGTGGCGGACAGGAGGAGGGCGGAGCCAATCGTGACAATTATAGGGAGTTTTTCCTTGACAATGTGGCCTCTAGCTTGGTCATTAGGGATCTGGATCCATACGATTATAAAGCTGCTTTGTGACAATATGTGTTGTAAAAAGCGCTATATAAATACATTTGACTTTGACTTTTAAAATTTTTTGGTACACTACCACATTTTGCACTTTCTTAAAAAAATTACCAATGACAAGCTTAAAAAATAATTTTATCAAATGATAATTGTGACTGAAGTAATATTTTGTAAATTAATAGAAATATACATATTTCTGTTTACAGGGACAGTGCATGCCAAACAATTTATTTGTCATCAAGAGTGATCAAGACAAGCCTGCATAAACCTGACTGCCATCCACTGCATGGTATTTTTCACATTTCAACAGGACAACTGAAACATTTGGAAATGTCAGAGTGAAGCTTACAAGCTTGTCTTACAAGGTAATCCTCACAAGTGCCAAAATATTAGTCCTCATGTATAACTCCTTACCTCATTACGGGATTACTGAAAGAACAAATATCACTGTTCCCAGGCAACAAGGTATTTAATAGATATGGGACCGATCCGATACAATATCGGTATCGGGGCCGATATTGAGGTAATTTAATGTATCGGATATCGGGCGAATGCGACCGATCCACTTACTGGACAATAAACACGCCGTAATGTTAACACAAAACGCTCCAGTGATCCGGATTCCACAGTTTACCTTCAACCCCCAGCAGCTTCAGTCTGCAGCTTGCTGAAAAATGTCCGTAATGATGAACTAAAACAGTGATTCTCAACTGGTGGGTCATGGACTGTCATGGTACGGTGGGCCCCCTACTGGTCGCCTCCGTCTACAGCGGCAGTTGTCTTGTGTTCGTCCCTCAGGTGGGCGGCCCTGTGATCCGTCTCACCTGAGGGTCGTTTGTTTATCTATATATGTCTTGTATTTGAACCAGTTGACTGCTGGTTATTATATCCTTGATTTGTATCGCTTCACGGGTTTCCGGTTTGTGCACTTTCTCCATTAAACCATCCTTTTTTCCCCCCCGAGACTTGGTGGGATTGCTTCCATTTTATTTCGCACTCCCTGCCCGTCACATGGACACGTTCTGGGTGGGTCGCGGACAGCTTGTAAAAAAAAAATTAATAGGCTCTAATTTTGTACTGGTCTTTTATCTTGAATAAAGAAGCACATGCCAGGGTTCTAAACTGCAACTAAAATGGTCACAATTGCGACCAGAAATAATAATTTGCGAGTAATATAATAATTTCACTCGCCAGTGGCGACAGGTGATACAACAGCATTATTTTTTATGGGTGAGGATTTTTTGTCATTGCAAAAATATCCACCATTTTCTTTTGAGTTTGTGTTTTAAAAGTCGATATGCTGTAGCTCCCACTCACATGTTCGTCTCTGCCCATCAACAAATGTGTGAATCCGATCACGTGTCTCGCAAAGCAGCGGAGCTGAAACTTTAGCACTAAGCGTAAGCTTGTTGAAAATAGCGAAGACAAAAATATCGTATTTCTCACACAGTCTACATCTCTGACCATAAGAGGACACACTCCTTTATAACTGTAATTTAAAGTTAGTTTAAAGTTAATTTTAATGGGATCAAAAGTCACTCATATGCATACTAGGAAACTTCAGTCAAGATGGTTTCATATTTGGAATTCTTTCTTCATTACCTTTAAGTTAAAAGTGCCAAAATATGCAAATTATTATTTCTGGAAACCTAGACAAATATCTACAATTTTGTTTACGTCAGGAATAGATGTATTTTTAAAAACATGTTATTTTAAACATACTCCTGTCACCACTGCAACGTCTAAGGCACCGTCTACAAATGACCTTAACACAGACGCAAGTGGAGGTAAAGGCCCCAGAGCACTGCGCACTCCATTTTTGCAATCATTTCAATAGCTTTTAAACGGTCCATCTAAGACCACCAAAGAAGTTGTATTACATTAAGTGCATCCTAAATAATAACCTACAACTAAAAGATGGGTATTTATACCTTGCACCAATTTGTGGTGGTCAGTTTTTGTCAAATATTTCAATAGCTTTTAAACGGTCCATCTTAAGTCCACAAAACAAAGTTGTTGATTAGGATGCACTTAATGTACTATAATTTGTTTTATGATGGACATTTTAAGAGCTATTGAAATATTTGGCAAAGTCTGCACTTAATATGTGTATAACTTGTTTTTATTTTAATGTTACCATGTTAAGGTAATTTGCAGATGGTGACAGTAGTACATTTAAAATAACATGTCTAATTCAGAATATGCGAACATGAAGCCAACTTAAGCACAGTTACAAGGAAGAGAAAGACATTCATGTTGGATGGCAGAGATCCTAAATAACAGCTGATCTGAGTGTTGCAATGCTTATTAGTTTGGATATTATTATGGCGCCTAGAAAAAGTGATTGGTGCCTGATTTTTTTCTTTTAGGACCTACTGCGAACCAATCTTGCTGCCATGGTAACCACCAATCGTTTACCCTTTTAATTTGTTATAACTTTTGTATGAAACTGGGTCGCGAATTAATGACAATGAGAAAATGTGGGTCCCTGGCTGAGACCAGTTGAGAACATCTGAACTAAAGAGCCCTTATATCTGTATTTGCATCGGTATCGGATCAGGACTGAAAAAACACTGGATCGGCCCATCACTAGTATTTAATTCAGTTTTTAACTCTGAACCATTTTTGTCTACTAATAACCCTAGCATCTGCAGAGATCTCTGAATGTCGGGTTCTAATTGGGTTAAAAGTGGCAGGCAAACTACAATCATCACACACATCTGACAGCATGAACAAGAAAATCCAATAAGGCTGATCTTTTAGTTTGCTATTAAAATGAGCAATAAGGAACATGAGTTACTACTGCTACACTCCCTCTTTCTTTTTCACCATTCCCCATACTGCCTGCACCCAGACGACCCACACTCACCCAGGAGACGTTCTTGCTCGTGGGGGCTTTGTGCATGGTAGTGTGACGCTCCAGCCAGAAGAAATAGGACAAAATGCCTCACTGCCGTCTTGACAATGAACAGATGCAGAGGCCATGGGATACCGATAGAGATCCCCGTAGGTCACCCATACTTATATGAGACAGCCTAATGCTTCTCTCCAGAATAACCACAGATCAAATGTCAACCAAACGCCCAGATGCAGGAACCTCAAGTACACTCAATGGTAAGATGTTGAAACAAAAGCAAGAGGAATGAAAGAGCAAAAACGCACAGTGGAGTGGAGGTGATGCTGAGATCTGTGTGTCTTTCTCCAAAGGGCATGATGTGTCCTGTTAAAACCAGTGAGAAATCCTCCATGTTATATTACCTCCTATTTCCTCCTGGTTGCCAGCACAATTCTCAGTCCTGAAGGAGGAGTAAACACAGTGGATGTGAATATGCAAAACCCCACCCAGTTGTGCCAGAGAAAAGCCACCAATCCAGGAGCAAGTATTGGGCAGATGCTGCCATGTATTAAGCGATGTTACAACATAAAAACACAGAAAATGTGGGGTCACTTGGACTGATATGGTCAGCATTTAAAAAGAAGTAATACTCGAGATTACATATGTAGATGGTACACTCATTGGGCAATAGTTTGAACATGATGAACATATCTTACCTAGACTTGCAATATTTCTGTTTCTTTCTCTCTCTCTCTCTCTCTCTCGCTCTCTCTCTACACACACACACACACACACACACACACACACACACACACACACACACACACACACACACACACACACACACACAACACACAAACATCACAGATCATTGTTTCCCTCATGTCCTCCCTCCTCTCTGTCATTTTCTGCTTTGGTTAGTGATAGTTGTCATAGTGAAGGACAGGTTATCTGACAACTAGCGAAACCCAATTTCTGAAAGTATGTCTCCTTTTTTCTCAACTTAACATGCAACAACAACAACAACAACAACAACAACAACAAAGAATAGCCTTGTAACTCCAGCACACAAAATTAGGGTGCATCTTGTCTCATATGTGAGTCTGGCCACAAGATCTCATCAACATCACTGGGGATATCCTCTCTGGCAAGACAGTGGGGGAAGTACCTTCTTGAGTGAGGTATCTAGCCCTTGCATGCT
Source organism: Brachyhypopomus gauderio (assembly GCF_052324685.1). Classification (NCBI taxonomy): domain Eukaryota; kingdom Metazoa; phylum Chordata; class Actinopteri; order Gymnotiformes; family Hypopomidae; genus Brachyhypopomus; species Brachyhypopomus gauderio. Next base: position 22,850,763 of record NC_135224.1, on the reverse strand, counting down.
CCCTCATCAATGTCACAAGCTTCCTCCTCCGATTTGCGTGGATGGGACTGGTGTCCACCTCCATGCTAAAACAAACTCAATAGATATGGAGAGTTTGGTGGAAGTGAAGCACAACAAATCGAGGTTGTTCAGTGAACCAGGTTGTACTTGAGCAGCGTGGTGGAAACTTGCGTTGTCCCAGACGACAACAAACGTGGACTGTTGTGGTTTATCCCCCTAGTGATGGAGAATGAGTGTGTTGTGCTCTGTGTTGAGGAAGAAGATGATGTGCGAAGTGTTGTAGGGACCAAGAGTGGCATGATGATGAACACCACCATTCTAGCAACTGTTCTAGGAACTGTGTTTAATGTTTTCCAAAAAGTGTGTTCTAGAATTGCTAAATAAGTATAAGACAGAGAATGTGCTTAAGGTTTAGTGCACCAGATCAATAGATAGGTTACATGAGTTGTTCCCTCAAATGTGCTATAAGTATCAGTTTTTGGGTTTTAGTGACTTCAAAAAACTGTAACATTTGATTGTTCTGTTTTTAAATCAGTATTCTAACGATATAACTTTCTCAGAATTAATTGTTCCAAATGTTTGCTGCTATAGAGGCATTAAATGAATGGTAAATATGATACATTTCAAAATAAATATCACACATCAGCGTAGTACTCAGAAAACTCTAAGGGCCAAATGGAGCACTCTTTTATTTATTTTGGCTTCCATGTTAATCAGGCAGCCATACATACCTCCTATAACATAACAACATAGTTTTGTAACATACTTTCCAGACTGATTTGAGTGTGTAGATGTAGATACTTGTCTCAGCATTTCCAATGCACTCAAATCTCCCATTAACCCACTTAAATACCACTGTGCTGCTCCTCAAGTATGTCAGAAAAACTACGCACGGCCCAAAATTTGCCGGCAATTATCCGGAAGTCTCCATGCACTTCAAGTCCCACTGGGAACTTACAAGAATGTAGACATACTGCCAAAGAGATTTTCTCTCTCTCTCTCTCTCTCTCTCTCTCTCTCTCTCTCTCTCTCTCTCTCTCTCTCTCTCTTTCGAAATTTGTAAATATCACAAAAAAGTAGGATCTCATTCATTGTTAAAACTGTTGTGTTATAAAGGCTACGGCAAACAGACACAACCAGCTTCTGCGAGAGATAACTCAAGACTCTCTTTATTGAACAGACACACCCCAGTACAGCCACATAACTCCCCCTACTGGTTGCTTAGTATTCTGCAGCTCAACAACATTAAACATCTCTAACCATATGCTGATACTACATCCCCCTTTCTAAATGACCGACTGTAGTTACATTTTAGTTTTCCTTTCAATCTCTGAAGGAGGCAAAACAATGTAAGCTCTCTCTATATATTATAAGTGAATTCAGAACACTAGTAAGATCTTCAAACATCCTGGCTTCCAAATACAATATCCAGGTATATTAATTAAACTGGAGGGTGGGGGTAGACTGCCCCTGTCCCTCTACTGAGCGAAGGGATTATTCTGCCCTTTTACCCTCAGTTATCCAAATGCACCTGCTAATCTAAGTGACAAAGTCCTTCAGGTGCTTTTGGGTACCTCCTGGCTTTTGGGTACCAACCTCGATTTGTTGTGCTTCACTTCCACCATATTCTCCATATCTATTGAGTTTGTTTTAGCATGGAGGTGGACACCAGTCCCACCCACGCAAATCGGAGGAGGAAGCTTGTGACATTGATGAGGGAGCATGCAAGGGCTAGATACCTCACTCAAGAAGGTACTTCCCCCACTGTCTTGCCAGAGAGGATATCCCCAGTGATGTTGATGAGATCTTGTGGCCAGACTCACATATGAGACAAGATGCACCCTAATTTTGTATGCTGGAGTTACAAGGCTATTCTTTATTGTTGTTGTTGTTGAGAAAAAAGGAGACATACTTTCAGAAATTGAGTTTCGCTAGTTGTCAGATAACCTGTCCTTCACTATGACAACTATCACTAACCAAAGCAGAAAGGGGCTGATGTGACTTTTCGCTTTTGCTTCGCTGTTTGAATTTTCTGAAGCTTTTGTGTCGGACATGCTCGATGTCTACTTCCAAGCATGCAATTTCTCCCTTGAAATTGTTTCTGAGTATGTCTTGCTGTTTCTTTACAAGTTCACTCTGGCGAACTCTCGTGACTGCTTTCTCCAAGGTTAGCTGTGGATCCATCTGTAGCTGCTCGGATAACTTTTTATCTCGTAGCCCCACTACTAATCTATCACAAATCATTTCACTATAGAGTTCTCCATATCTACAGTGATCTGCTGTCTCTCTTATTGCCTGCTGCCTTTGGTTAAATTTAGCTCTTTCGTGTTTCGCTGTACAACACGTCTTCCGCTTCTTCTCCCATCGTGTAGATGAGCGTGTTAATTTGGTTTTCCTCTGGCTGTAATTCTAGTCCAGAGGCCACGCAAAATCTTTCAAACCTTTTGACCCATTTTTGCCATTCCTCTGGTCTACTGAAGTTGAATTTTTCTGGTGGGGGAACCTGAAAACGCTCCATCTTCGACTGACTGTGCGAGCAGCACGTCAATTAGCATGAGTAACGTGCGAACACTCTCAACTTCGCAGCCCAATCCAACGTAAAACTTCGTTTTCAGCCTACTCACAGCTTGTAGAGTGCTTTTTTCACTCTCTCCGAATGTTTTTGTGGGTTATTTAAGACATAAATACGTAAATTTCTGACACCATGTTGTGTTATAAAGGCTACGGCAAACAGACACGACCAGCTTCTGTGAGAAATAACTCAAGACTCTCTTTAGGGGGCAGTCATGGCCTGGTGGTAGGGAACTGGTCTTGTGACCAGAGGGTCGTGGGTTCCATTCCCAGACCTGAGTCCATGATTGAGGTGCCCTTGAGCAAGGCACCTAACCCCACCTAACTGCACAGATGGGTTAAAAGTGGAAGACAAATTTCGATTGCGGTGTAAAAAATCACAATTGACAAAAATACGGAACATTTATTGAACAGACACACCCCAGTACAGCCACATAACTCCCCTACGGGTTGTTTAGTATTCTGCAGCTCAACAACATTAAACATCTCTAACCATATGCTCAATGCTTTGAACTGCTTTGACAGTTGCTCCTACAATTCATCACATCTAAAACTCATCACTTTTGTAAATTCTAGGAAACAGCTTTAATCATACTCACCTAACAAATACACACATGCACACACACATATTCGGGGGTTACAGTGATTATAACTTAGTTCACTGAGCACTCTAGTTTTGTTCTAACTAGATATTTAAACATAATACTGCTGTAATACTGCCAAGTCATATGATCAGAGGTGAATGCCAGTGTGTATTTTATTTAAAATAATTAACACCCTTGAACCATTTTGGCTTTGGACATACATAAAGTCGTGCCATTTGCTGTGATGGAATTAAAGTCGAGCACTTATTTATGCATAGAAACGTAAATTGACAATATAATCTGTAGCGTTTTTATGCGGGTAAACGAGGGGAGTCGGAATTCAACACAACACAAAATCTGTCTCCCGTGAAATGCTACAGGCACCGTTCAGAAACTGATCAGTTCAGTTAATCAGTTCAATAGATATATGCGGCTTTTAGCCCAGTGCGGCTTATACAACATTTTCCATTTTTATAAAAACTTTGTAGGTGCGGCTTATATTGAGGTGCGCTCTATAGTCCAGAAAATATGGTGTATATATATAAGAGACACAAAAAGAGAACTCATCTGTACTTAATTAGCCTAGATTTCCGCATGTGGAATGTAGCAGTCGGCTGGGTTGATTTATGCTGGAGCATTTAATAGACTTCCACCCATCACCTGAACATTCTGTGCTAGACTTTCCACTGCAAGTAGAATGGTTTTCCAAGCTGAGCTCTGCAACAGCCAAGAGTTACAGAAGCTACTCGCAAACATAGACACACGTACAAACATGCACTCAAGATGCTGTGGGCCTCTGTGTGAAGAAAAAGAACTACCTGATCAATACTGCAGGATACCTATCAGAATGCACACAGGTCCACACACAGAAACAAGGAGACATAATTCTACACACACAGGGATAAAAGAAGCTGTCTGACTCTTCCTCTGCTTATCCTTCTCTTTCTTTGCCAAGGTAATTTATTCATCTGTCATGTTATAATGTCCTTTTGTAAATAGTATTTCAGGCACATGGTGTGTGTGTGTGTGTGTGTGTGTGTGTGTGTGTGTGTGTGTGTGTGTGTGTGTGTGTGTGTGTGTGTGTGTGTGTGTGTGGAAAATGGAGAGGATGACCTCTAGTGGATTTGCAGACCCATGTTAAAAGCTTAAAATGAAGAAAGGCGAAATGTCATTCACTAAAAATGTTTATCAAGTAAGTAAGTCATTTTTTATTTATATAGCACATTTAAAACCAAAGTGCTGTACAGAGTTTACATGTCAATAACACACTTGTCTACTTCATTCCGTACATAAAAAATAAAAAGCACAAATAAGATATTAAAGAAAAATAATAATAATCATCTAAAACGCTCCAGCTGTCTAGCTAGTGTCGAATGCTAGTTTATAAAGGTGTGTTTTTAATCTTGATTTAAAAGTGCTTACATTGTTGGCAAGTCTGGTGTGCATAAGGAGATCATTCCAGAGTTTGGGGCAGCCACTGGGAAAGCACGATCCCTTTTAGTTTTAGACGAGATCTTGGGACAGTCAAACGTTTCTGAGATGTGGACCTTAATGATCTAGAAGGCTTATGCACAGAGAGCATGTTATTAATATATGCGGAAGCCTGACCATTTAGAGCTTTAAAAATCATCAATGCCAGTTTATTCAGTTTACTGCATACAACTTGTAATTTTCTAATACATAAAAAAATCACTATGTGTACTTTTCTGTTTCTCTATGCTCTAACATATTGAATGTAATGAAACAATGTATGTACACAGCATGTTTCAGCTGTGCATAAAGAAAATGTTACTCTGAGGTAAACATTTGAAATGAAATGTGCTATAAAAAGATTATTATTAAAATACCTGTCTGTTCACCCTATCTTTGTTCTCCTCTAACTGATCACACTCATACACACACCTGTAATAGTAGTTATGTCTATTGATTTGTTGCAACCTCGTAACATGAGTTGTAAATACAGACTAACTTAATATTTAATCAAAAGCTAACATCAAATCAAAAGCTAATTAGCTAGCAACCATTCCTGAGAACTATGGATATAATTATTCACATTCACAGCCCAATTAGAAGTTTGCATGTGTTGGGGTCATGATATTCACAGAAAGCTCAATGGGCACATATGAGCTGTGTCAGGGATCTGTGCACTTACTACTTACTACTAATCCTCAGATTACTTCAAGCATTCAACTGGCTGGCCCAATTCTGCTTTTTGCACTTGTAAACAAGGACTGGTTTACAGCTAGCACAGTATTTCCCAAAATCACTGTATCTTAAATAGGTTTTCTTCCTGATACTATTTTCACATGTACTTCTACAAATGGACAATGGTGATTGTATTGTGACTCAGGAAATCCAGCCTAGACTGTACATCTGCATAACCATAACTTATAACCATAACTTACAACCATAACTTATAACCATACAATCACTAAAATGTTCATTCTGAATCTAATATTCTCACGCTAGAATCCTAAAATTAACACTAATTCTAGTATTCATCGATAACAAACATTTATCACAAAAACAAAATCTTTGTGTTAGTTATTGAAGCTGCACACCTTAACTGTACCTTCTCCCCTGATTCATATCTACACTGTCCAAACAGCTCCATTTGAACACATAACGGTCATGCACAGACTATGACCCTGGCAAGATCCTGACACCCCCCCCCCCCTTCAAAAAAAAAAAAACCTAGTGGAAAATGCAGAAAGAAGAAATCTGAGTGTGATGGTGAAGTCAGGTCTTCAGATCTAGCGAAGAGAATGACTTCTTGACCATCCAGGCATTCCTTCCCTTGTCTCATTCTTTCCACATCCCTCTACTTACACACATGCTGCTTCGACACAACTGTGCTGTATTAAAGGGGAGTGGTCACATGATCAAACACGTAGGCTTCTGATCATCATGGCCAATAAAAAAATAAAATAATAAAACTGTGTAATTGTAGAGGTGCTGAAGATACTCTTTTTTATGGTTAATGGGGACATGGTTCACAAACATTTTGGTCAAAACATTTTACAAAATCAACACATGATCACAAACAAATATTATTGTACGGTATTGTAATGGTGTGGCACCCCCTACAAGTCCGTGTAAAGGCTTGATTGGTACAGTTTTTCTCTGTGCTTTTGTGTATATTGTCAAGTGTTTCCACAACCCCTTTTTAATCTGTTGCATGTGTTTCAGGTAAATTAAAGGTAATTGTTAAAGGTAATTAAAACTTTAATTAAATAATTAAAACTGATCATGTCTGATCCAGTGTTGTCTGTCATTGAATTCACTGTTGTAACATTGTCTTTGTTCATCTATAATAAATGTAATACAAGCACACCGCTCGGCATCCTCTCCCTTGCACCTGACACGCACATCGTGTTACCATCTTCTTTTTCTCCTTCTGCTTCTTCTTCTTATTATTATTATTGTTAATAAAGATTTTACAAACCCCTGCTGGGGTTGTGAAGCTGGTGGAATCTCCTGCAACTCACTAATACAGCATTTTCTCTGATAGGTGGAAGAAACTTAAGTCAGTCAGCATATAGCCTAAGACTTTTAAATAAGTAAAATGTCAACTGCTATCAACAACCAAAATGTTAACAATAACAAACCTTAACTGTAAAAATCATGACTTCAAAACAATGCAATCTCTCACTTGCTCTGCTTCTCTCCTTCTACCTTCTATAACAAGTCTGGTAATAACATCCGGTAATGTATCTAAGACTGACATGAAAGCATCTCAGAAATAAAGATTTCTGGAGCAGAAATAAAAATTTCCGCTGACATAGAACAGCACTTTAAAAAATATATGAAATTCTTGAAAAAGAGTTATTTAAAGATTTATTTAATTTTAAAACATGGCCAGACTAGTTTGAACTGATAAAATGGCAACAGTAACTTCGAGGCATGCAGAAGAGCATCTCTGAAAGCACAACATGTCAAACTTTGAGGCGGATGGGCTACAGCAGCAGAAGACCTCACTAGCTGCCTCTCCTGTCAGCTATGAACAGAAAACTGAGGCTACAATTCACACAGGGTCAAATTGGAAAAGATTGGAAAAACGTTGCCTGGTCTGATGAGTCTCGATTTCTGCTCTGACATTCGTATGGTAGGGTCAGAATTTGGCGTCAACAACATGAAAGCATGGATCCATCCTGCTTTGTATCAACGGTTAGTGGTCCATCCCTTTATGACCACAGTGTACCCATCTTCTGACGGCTACTTCCAGCAGGATAATGTGCCATGTCACAAAACGTGAATAATCTCAGACTGGTTTCTTGAACACAACAATGAGTTCACTGTACTTGAATGGCCTCCACAGTCACCAGATCTCAGTCCAATAGAGCACCTTTGGGATGTGGTGGAACGGGAGATTCACATCATGGATGTGCAGTCGACAAATCTGCAGCAACTGTGTGATGTTGTCATGTCAATATGGACCAGACTCTCTGAGGAATGTTTTCAGTACCTTGTTGAATCTATGCCACGAAGGATTAAGGCAGTTCTGAAGGCAAAATGGGTTCCAACCCAGTACTAGCAAGGTGTAGCTAATAAAGTGGCCGGTGAGTGTAATTTTGAGTCCATAGGGGGTGAGTTATTTGCAAATAGACGGCCACTAGAGTGCAGTGTTACTCTGTTGCTTTTGCAACACATTAGAAATGCTACAGTTTGTTTTGTCTGTATACCAAAGCTTTCAAGCTAATTCAGAAATCACTTGATGTTAGCTCGTTAAACGTAAATAATAAACTTGTGTTTTCAGGGCCAAACCATTTATTGTATAAACATTTGCCCAATGATTATATTAAGCAAAATCAATCCTGTTGACAAATACTATTGGATAATGAACATATCAGCATTCCAGCATGACTTCTGTCTGAAGTTACCGCCGCTATGACAACAACTGCTCTTCTACTTCTGCGGCCTCATTCCAGACAGATCAAAGGTGAAGCTCAGAGATGTTCGTCTTGAAAGTTCTCTCCTTAGTAGGACCAAAAAAGAGGAAGTGTGCTTGTGTCTGGTTGGCAGCAGTTTATATAAGCGTCTCCTGTGGCTAAGATCTGATATGGGCACAGAAAAACAGAGTCATGGGGCAGCTTACATAAGGCTTTCTTCCAACAAGAAATACAGGACAGATATGGACAGTGAGAGTGTTGCTCATATATTCACCCTAGTGCATCAAAGGGCTCATTCCAAGTTTCAAATTTATTACCATTTGCACATATTTACCTTTGAAGATTACACAGAGCTCTAAATTAAAGGAGTTCTATCGTCTTCCAATGTAGACAAGGCAATCTGCCTGAGAGAGCTGTATACATAGTCAACAAAGCAGATGCCAGACAGTGCCAGACTCCCTAATAATCAGATCCCATAATTGTTCTACAGCTGGATGAGATGAAATAATCTTTATTTATGTGTACAATCTTACTGACCAAAAGGGTCAATCCTTAGCCTGTTTTATCCTTGGTTTTGGTTGGTTTCAGAGAACTTCCTTGATTTTTACTATTCAAAAGATGCCACAGTCCTGAGATAGTCAATTGTTGAGCCAGGAACAGTGATGAGTGGTTATCTCTAAACAAGGTACACAGACGATAGACTTTAACAGACAGAAGACCATGTATATGTTTTTACTCCATTTGAACAACTATGCCATTTTTACAACCTAGCTAGAACATAAGATTCCCAGGGTACATTTTGGTCAGACATTAAGCCCTTCATCAGTACTACAAGTGTTTCTGATAAAACGATAGAGGTTTAATCCATGAGCGTCAAAGTCAAAGTCAAATTTATTTATATAGCGCTTTTCACAACACATGTTGTCACAAAGCAGCTTTACAATCGCATGGGTCCAGATCCCTAATGAGCAAGCCAAAGGTGACAGTGGCAAGAAAAAACTTCCTATGATGGTGGGGATTAGGAAGAAACTTCGGGAGGACCTGTCACGTCTAGTCCCTCCCTCCTCCCCGGTCCGGCCTAGTTTTCCCCGTTCTCAGGATTTCTCCCTCTATCTGTCACGCCCTGTCTTTAGTGCCCGCACCTGAGTCTCATTACACCTCCCTGGTTCAGTGTATTTAATCCCCGTGGTGTTTCACTCCTGTGTCGGTCATTGTTTGTACGTGAGTCCCTCCATATTTTCCCTGCTCTTTATTCTCTGCCTTGTCTCCGCCGGTTCTTAGATTAAATTTATATGTTTCTCGTAGCCCTGCCCTCCCGCTCTGCGTATTCTGTCCTAGTTTTAAAAAGTTGTATTATTTATCGGTTTCCCATCTCCTAGGTTTGTCCCTAGTTTCATTTGTATTGTCTAGTTAGTGTTCGTCTGTAGCCTTGCCCTGTTGGTTGTGTCTCTCTCTCCCCCTGTTTGCTGCTCTCTCCCTCTCCGTCACTCCTTTACGTGTTCTTAGTGCATCGCGTACGTGTTTTCCCTAGTTGTTTTTCTTCCCAGTTCAGAGTATCTTTTCTTTGTCTTGTTTATCCTGTATGCATTCTCTGTTTCAGTGTAGTGTTGTTTAGTCTTCTTAACTCATGTTTAGTTCTATTCCTTAGTAACTCTGTTTGGCTTCTGGTCGTTTGTATGTTTTCCGCTACGTGTGTTTTGGTGTCCTTAGGTGTTGTCATATATTTAGTCCGTGTCTTCTTTCATTTAATAAAAAACCTTAAAACTTGCGTTTGCGTCACGCCCCTCCCGCTACAACGTTACAGGACCAAGACAGTGGGTGATATCACCAGTGGGTGATAATCGTTTAATGCTAGTTTTAACAACTATAATTTTCATGGTAGTCATTTTAAAATGCATGTTGCTTATTTAGAGGTGCAACAGGAAGTTTAATGATAATGTGCACCAACTAAAGACCCGTAACATGATCCAAATTAAGGATACAATAACTAGCAGTGAACTGGTACAAAGACAAGACACATATAGACAAACGACCCTCAGGTGATGGCCTGATGAGAGGCCCCACCCACCTGAGGGACGAACACAACAAAAACAGGACAACTGCCACTGTGGATAGAAATGTAATGGTATCATAAGCCTTTGGTGTGAAATTTGTCATCAATAAGTTACAAACTGGATTCCAAAAAAGTTGGGACACTAAACAATTTTGGAGATGGCAAAAGTCAATATTTTATTCGTAATAGAACATAGATGACAGATCAAAAGTTTAATCTGAGTAAAAGTAACATTTTAAAGGAAAAATATGGTGAATCAAAATTTCACAATGTCAACAAAAGTTGGGACAAGTAGCAATAAGTGGCTGGAAAAAGGAGATTATGTCACGGTGAGGCGGCCCCCTACCGGTCGCCTCCGTCCACAGCGGCTGTTGTTGTTGTTGTTTTGTGACGTCGTGTGCGTCCCTAAGGTGGGCAGAGCCCATGATCCGTCTCACCTGAGGGTCGTTTGTTTGCCTATATATGTCTTGTCTTTGTACCAGTTGACCGCTGGTCATTATATCCTTAATTTGGATCTATTGCACGGGTTTTTGGTTTGCACACTTTCTATTAAACCATCCTTTTTCCCTGAGACTTGGCGTGATCGCTTCCTTTTAGTTGCTCACCCCCGCCCGTCACAGAATGACCAGCCACCTTTCGGAAGCCGTCAGTCTCCTTTACTTTCTCCTTCGTTCGTGGTCATGTCTCGTGGTAGGTGTTTGTCTGCGTGGTGTTTTGTGTGAAGAGCTCCGCTGTGCTTATGTGTTATGTGTGTGTGTGGCCCGGTGAGGACCAGGGCAGTCTGCCCTGGGAGAGCTCTTCATGTCCGTTGTTTGTTGTGAGAGTTCCGCCGTGCGTTTGTTTGTGTGTGGCACGGCGAGGACCAGGGTGTCTGCCTGGGAAAACTCTTGTGTGCGTTACGAGTGTGTACGGGTAACGGACCGTAGGATCAGTGTGCGTGCTCGTTTGTTATATGTTTAATGTTTCATGTGTGTGACGCGGTCGCCGCTCGACACTGTCGCCTCACTCCCCGTGTGTCGTGTGTTTAATGTAGGGAGCGACTGCGACTCTGAGCGGCGCGTCACTATTGTGTATATGTAGAGCACGCATGTTTTGGTCCCGTTCGTGTCTGTGCACTAATTTCTGTTTGTCTAGTATTTGCGTGTTCGTTGTGTCCTAGCGTGCTTGTGACATGTCGTTGTTATATGTAATTCCACGCTTGCTCCTCTCCTTAAATGTGTGTTTGGGGGGGACCGGTTGTGGTCCCGTGCTCACCGCGTTACACAAGCCTTGAATACGAGCTACATTGTGTCAATTTTTCCGCACATGAGTGTGTCCCAGAATCTGCTGTGTAAAGTCTCGCGTAATTTTGTAATTACGTAACGCGAGACTTCACCACGACTTAGAATCGATTTTGGGACATTTAAAATCGATTTTGATTTGTTAGGACTGGTTAGTTAGCTTTGTAATGTCCATGCCTCAATCCATGTTTTTGAGACTCTGCACTTATAAGGTCAAAACGCTCAGCTCACCTCACTGAGCTCAATGCACAACTCATGAGTTGTCTTTTAGCATACAAAACACGCCACATGCTGAATCATGTAAAGAAGTAGAAGAAAATAGATTGAAAAGCTTTAAATGGAGGTAATCTATAAATATAAATGTTAACATTAAATTTGTATAATATGGACAAATTCTCTGTTTTATCTCTATATGTTTCTTGCTACCATTTGCTCCTGGTTTCAGGTGTGCATCATAAATTGGTTGAAAACATTTGTCAGTAACCAACTTTTTTTATATATTAATGACTATGAGTGAGATTCTAAACAGGAAAGGATTGTGCACATATTCAAACATTCACACACTATATTATATACAACAGAAAGAGCCTCTAGGAGCACAAGCCCTGTTATTTGTTTAATCCCAATGCAGCCTCATTTGGGCCTGATACACTTGGACCCACATTTATATAAACATTTGTATGTTTAAAGGAGAGCAGCACTGGACCCACAGAGATGGCACATGGTGTGTGTGTGTGTGTGTGTGTGTGTGTGTGTGTGTGTGTGTGTGTGTGTGTGTGTGTGAATGAGAGAGAGATATGAAAACTACAGATCTTTTCAACCACTTCATCATTCAATCAAGTTTCATAAAGGTCTCATTACTTCCGTTACCACATATCATTAACAAACAAGGTATTAGTTATCACCAATATGCAGATTACATTTCTATAGAACCTAAAGCCCTAAAATCAAATTTAGCTCACTGTTTGACTGCATAGGTGATATACAGACATGGATGTCAACAATTTTCTGCAGTTCATTAAAGAGAAAAAAGAGGTTCTTGTTCTTGGTAGTGATTCACAAAGGAATGATGTCCAGACTTATTTAAATCAAATTAATCTGAAGGCCAAACAATGTGTTAAGAACCTGGGTGTCACTTTTGATAATGAGCTCAGCTTCAAATCACACATCATGACTACATGCAAGACAGCTTACTTTCACCTTCGAAACATCGCTAAGGTAGAGATATGCTCTCTCCTGCTGACAGTGAAAAACTTGTCCATGCATTTATCACATCAAGGCTACATTATTGTAACGCTGTTCTATCTGCTCTTCCAAAGAGCTCTATTTCGCACCTACAGCGAGTTCAGAACACGGCTGCAAGGGTCCTGACCTGCAGGAGAAAGAGAGATCATATTACACCTGCACTCCACTCACTGCACTGGTTACCTGTCAGCTTTAGAATAGATTTTAAGGTTCTGGTGATGGTTTTTAAATGTCTTCATGGTCTTGCTCCTCTAAATGATGGTTAGATATGTTCCAGTCAGGTCTCTCAGGTCTTCAAACAGTAATTTACTGGTGATTCCTAAAAGCCGATTGAAGATTGGCGAGGGTGCTTTTAGCCTAAAAAGCACTAAAGCACTAAAGCTCTGGAACTCTCTTCCTGAAGAGCTCAGAGGCATTTAATCCCTGCACAGCTTCAAGAAGAGTCTCAAAACCTTCCTGTTTAGATCTGCTTTTAGTTAAGAAACTCTAACTCTGTTCCATCTTATTTACTTTATTACATTATGTTGTCTATTATTTTATAATTTGTTACTTTATTACATTTTTGTATTGTTTGTTTCCTTTTTATCTTTAAATTATTTAAATATCTTCTTTTAGTCTTATATTTGCTTCCTTTTAATGTTTCTTTTTTAATTTATTCTGTAAAGCACTTTGAGTTGCATGTATGTATGAAAGGTGCTATACAAATAAAGATTATTATTATTATTATTATTATTATTATTATTATTATTATTATGTGTTTATATACCAAACAGTTCTGGTCTCCTCTCATACATGTGCCTGACTCATCTTCACATTAGCTATACTGACTCAAAGCTAATAATCTAAATGAGCAGATGTGCAGGGAAAACATGCTAATGTGAAGATGAACATGAAGATGTCCTAACACATGCATGTAGCAGGTGCCTAGAGATGAAACAAAAGCTTTCAGTAAATCACAAATTCAAGCACCCCAAAGTGACTTTTAAAACCATTTTAAAGCAAAGAACTATGTTCATATACAGCAGTCTTTCTGCTCTCTTTCTTTAACGGTTGAATGCAGTTCAACATAGTTTGACAATGACATAATGAAAAATACTAGACTTAACCTATCATCACATATTTCCAGGCATTCAAGACTTTTATCTGTGAATCATATTGGAAAGCTTGTTGGTGATATCAAACAGAAGGTATGATCTTTGGTATGATCATATAGCACAATGAAGTGGTTTATTGCTATGATTACAATGTGTTAACAACTCGTTTCTAATAATTAGTCTTTTGAAGACATTTAAAAAAAAGATTCACTTGTCTGCATATTTTAACTGCTTCCTCCAAAATATATTCATAGATGAGTACTTTATAAAGCACTTTGCACTCACTCTGGATAAGACTACAGAAATGTTTAAGAGCTAAACCGGAAAATATGGAATTGTTCATGGTTCAGAAATGTGAGACTTGATAGGACAACATGGCAAGAATGACCAAAAAGTTTTTCAAAATGATACCAAAAATCAGATAACCTCTGCAATAAAATGGACCAAATACAGATGTGCTGTAAACCATTTCAGAATAGTGTCAAAGATTAAAAGTCCTATTAATGCTTCCATAAGATGACTCAGTGACTGTAAATTCAAGTGTTTACATTACCCAGGGCTCTAGGTATCTTAAGCGATAACCCAAATTACCATTGTCAGTATAGTGCATTTGCTCATTAATTCACCCATTTATTCAGTAACAGTCCAGCAGGTGTAAAAATAATAAGTGTAAAAATAAGTTTACTGTGTGGAAGGACAATGTCAAGTACTTTAGCACTTTCAAATACTTTTTTCTTTGACGCCTGTGAGAAGACAAACCTTTATCCTCAATTCTGTAAAGAAAATGCACTGAAACATTACAACAAGAGTTAGGTGTAAAAGAAACTCTGTATGAACCCTTATAAGTGGGGTGGACAACCCACGGCTCGGGACTTTCATGTGGCTCTTGGCCAATAATAATGCGGCTCCCCGCCCAATGCTTTCAAAAGAAAGCCCAGCAGAGACTCTACTTCCAAAGGGTCCTCAGGAAGAGCAATGCCGCCCAGAGACTGCTGATCTTTTCCATAACACAATAGAGCGCATTCTCACCTATTGAATCTGTGTGTGGTTTTCCGGCTGCACTGTAGCACACAGTAAAGAGCTTCAGTGGGTGGTCAGGACAGCAGAGAAAATCATCGCTTGCCATCTCCCTACTCTAGATGGCCTACACAGTTATCGTGCCAGAGAGCCCATAACATCATGAAGGCCACATCCCACCCTGGTTACCATCTGAACTGCTACCATCAGGTAGAAAGAGCCAACCAAACAAGGATAGACAGACATGTCCCACAGCCAACTTTACAACTTTACAACTTTACAGTTTTTTACGACGGCTAACATCCTTTTGTCCAATCTGTCACATTTTCAAAACTCTAAACACATTGAACACAACATCAGTCTTCAGTGGATATACAATTAGTAAAATTCATGTTGTTTTTGCACAAAATGCAGTCATTTAATATTTTTGTACAATGCTAAAATTTTCTATACACACAAGGTTATCCAATAACAAAATTCTGGATCATTTTTGCCTTATTTACAATTGCTTGCACACAGCATGTCAAAAATGAAAACCTAAGGTTCAAAACCTTAAATACTATATAAAATGCAAAGTTCTGCAAAAACAAATGCAGCTGAAAAGATATTACTGTAATACACATTTTTTGCACATATAGATCAATGAAATAATATGATGTACAGTAATGTACCGGGTCAGAGAGGAGCAAATATAACAATTTGTCCTGCAATCTCAAGTGCTGGTTTGGTCCTTCACAAATGCCAGATTGGTCCCTATAACATTGACCTCCTTCTTTCGTTTTTGAATGAACTCTACCAACAACTGGTTCCAGAAGCAGAAAGGGAACAGGTGGGAGGAAACATGAGGACATTTGTGATGGGACAATGTAGCATTTTGTCATTCTCATATCATCACAAACTGGTTTATAGACCATCCAAAAGTGATGTCCCTTTTCCTCCCACCCATCTCACCTTTCCTCAACCCCAATAAGGAACTTTTTTCAGTCTGGAGGTGGAAGGTGTATGATCATCGGCCCCATGACCAAATGTCCCCCTTGGATGCAATAGATCCCGGCTGCAGAGACATTTCAGCTGAAGACTGCCAGGGGTGAATAAAGCATACCAAGCTTTTCTATCAAAGGTGCATGGGAAAGGCCAATATCAGATATGATGAGGATGAAAACATGTGGCCTGCTGAAGACAACTTAGATTACACATAACAAGACTGTTCAGTTTTGTATTCTGTTTTTCCCCTTGTGTGGCTTTTTTTGCATATGCGTATTTTTACACATATGGGACCATGGCTAATTATGTTTACCATTACAGTAATTATTTTTTGGGTTAGGCCACAATTTACAGTAATGTCCCTAATACAGTAAAATATACCCTTTACTGCAAAACTGATACTGACTCCTTTTTTGTCTAATCTACATTCCATATAGTACCTAACAGTAAATATCACTCATTGTGTAGACAGTATGTTGCCAAAAATGCACACATTTGGAAAAAAGTCCAAATGAAGCGGATTACAGTAAAAATGAACTGACTAAGAAAACAACAGATGTTACTGTAAAATATCTGTTGTTTGCTGGGAGAGAGTAAAATGTTACATGTAATACTGTTTCTGTATTGCCATCAAATGTTAGTTTTTTTACAGTGGTTGTGCAGTGATTGACTATGTTCATCTCGAATAGAGAATCTGTGCTAGTGTTTGAAAGAATGATTGGATACTGATAGATAGATAGATAGATAGATAGATAGATAGATAGATAGATAGATAGATAGATAGATAGATAGATAGATAGATAGAGCTTTATTGATCTATCTATCTATCTATCTATCTATCTATCTATCTATCTATCTATCTATCTATCTATCTATCAGTATCCAATCATTCTTTCAAACACTAGCACAGATTCTGAACCAGTTTTGATGAACCAGGTTTGCTGTGTTTTAACAAAGTTGGTGTATAAAGAGAAAACTTTGTTTGCGTTGTGAAATGCAGAGTTGTTGTTTAGTTAAGAAAACTTTTGCGCTTCGTGCGCTTTTGAACACGATATGAACTATTTGGTTATTTGTGTGAGGTCAATGTGTTGCTGTGTTTAGAGTTTTGACAATGTATCACAAGTATTGGGAAATGCATGTTAGCAGTCGTCAAAAACTGTAATCTTTCCCACACTTGCTTTAAGCACAATGGTAGAGAGTGTGGTGAATCATCCAGTTCAATATTTGTCATCCAATGATCCTTCCTGTCGTTGACTATTTACACATGCCCACATGCATGGGAGTCTGATTCATTCCCTAATAGTTGACAACATCTGATGTGCTGACATGTCAAGGAAGTTAAACAGCCATAACTGAGTCACAGAAGAACTAAAGTTTATGAAACAATCTACAAATATTGAGTTCAGTTTAAACCTAGGATTTTGAATATTGTACTATCTAGAAGTCTGCTGATTATGAGATATTTCTGTAAGTTCACTGTGTTATGACAGAACAATGTAAAAACAGTGCCTTGTTCATAACAACTATACAGTTACTGGAAGGGGAACTATTTCAGGAAGCCCATTCCAGAAAAATGTTGTAGCACATATCTGCAGTCTATAAATCAATCAAACATGCCAAGCAAGACTCTAGGAGTCAAGACTCTAACTGTCAATACTTTTTTATCATGGTATCTCACCCTTTTATTCCTCCTTCAACCCCTCTCCCCCTCCACTTCTCTCTCTCTCTCTCTCTGTTCTTGGATGAGCCATGTATTTGCAGGACTGCTGACTAATTGTATACCTAACAGGTATGGTGACACGGCCCTGAGTACTGTGAGTATGCTCCACCAGTACTTCAACACATGACGGGACTAATGCCCTATAAACACACCAATGTACAAGCAAATACATACTTAAGTATAAAGTAAGTAAGCATAAGTAATGGTTGGAAACCGGCTTGCATCCATCTTTTTTTCTGTTTGTGGTTTGTCGGTGTGTGTATCCCTGTTCCTAAAAAGGCAGAGGCATTCCTGCAGAAGTTTGTCTTGAGGAGAGGAGTGGAGCAGCAGGTCAGAGCTACAAAGACCAGACGCCTCCCAGACCATAAACACCGTGTTCCTACAGCGGCCCTCTACTTTATGGCATACACACACTCATACATACAAATATTCACACTCGTACTACACACACTCTTAGAGGAAAACATTTATCACTTTCTCTGGCAGTTCTGCTGTTCAGTGCCAATCAAGACAGCATGCGTGTACACATCTGGGCCTGTGTGTGGAACACTAATAACCTGGACTTGAATTACCTAACGGTCCCCTGGAGCTCATACTCAGCTTATGTAACTTCAGGTAGGGGTGTCCAGAGCAGATAGAAATGTTTGATCGCCCACAGTGAGTTGTCATCTATACACACCGCCCCCCAACCCCACACATACTATAGGGAAAAGATGAAGGGGAAAATCCAAGGAATTCAAGTAATGTAAGACACTACCAAAGAAAATGTATTCATATTTATGCTGAGGTTCACTCACTTATACGTACAATGGCTTAGTTTGATACTTAGTGAAAACACAATTGTTATTGACTTGCCTTTTGTTTAAAATAGTAATGTGTGCTTAACTAAACATTAATAATCCACCACTTCAACCCCAGAGACAGAATGAACATAGTGAGATAGATTTTCTCAGCTACACATGTTTCAAGTGATTCATACTCCTGTGTCTGACCTGCAAACAATGACCAATGCTCATTCTGAATCTTCTCACCTGGCGGACGAAGCTGTTGTTTGTGGTATCTGAAGATGTACTTTCGTCTGAACCTTTAAATCGCCCCTTTCTTCTCGCTTTTCTTCCATGACTCTGTGGAAGGGAGAAAATAAAGTCTGTAAACTCATTAATACATCATAAAATGTTGTTGTAATTTTTTTGTCCCTTTTTGTGTATGGTTAGGGTTAATTTTGCTGTGAAGCAGAGTCTCCCTTCTATGGTGCACAGCACATGAAAATGAGAATTCAGTGTGATAATACCAACAGTGATAATGCTGAACGACATAAATAAATTGGAGACAGAATCTGCTCACACATCACCAATGGCAACCACAAAACATTCCTGATCACAAATTGCTTTTTTCCAACAGTAAAATTCCTAAGGCCATGTAAAGCACTACTGTGAAGCATGCCAGTCTGACTGTAACTAAGAAACCAGTGAACTAAAGAGGGTATGTTTACTTTATCAGCCCCGAAAAAAACTGAGACCAACAGACAGAAAGAAAGGGTAAAAGAGGCAGTGAGAGAGAAGTGAGAGAGAAAGAGCAACTGGTGATGTGTGCATGTGTGTGAGTGGGATGTGAAGACTGAACTTTAGATTTATTCATGGTGCCATTGTCTCCCAGTCCTGCTCCTGAGGCATATAACACATTTTAAATAATAGGTCTAATAGGTTTATTAATGTCACTTTTTTGTGACATTTTGAGTAGAGACACTGCTAAAATGTTAGGGAAGTACCTAAAAGATTAGCCACTTTAATAGAACACCTGCCTTGTTGAGTTTGTAGCTCTTGCCCTCCTTTGCCACATTAAGAAAAGATAAAGGTTCTACATGTCTACAGTTCTGTTTCTACCTAGCAGTATAAAAACCCTTCACCACACCAGATATGCCTAATGAACTTGTATCAAATCAGCTCCTTCAACCACTTGTTTTTTATGCTGTACTCATCATAATACAAAAACAATACATGATTAGCAGTGGCCCTGTGGTCAGAAACTAAATGCAACTGTACACTATAAGACAGGTGTAAAGTGGTTTAGTATGTATACATACAAATGTATATATGTAGTATGTATGTAGTACATATCTATACATGTACTACACACAGTTACATATTCATATATGTGCGAATAAACTTTAAACAAATCTTAAACAGGCCTATATATAAAATAAAATCTTCAACAGTGACCATACATTTTTTAACATAACATTTTTAAATCGAGTAATATCCACCACTATACTTGTAATTCGCGTAATTTGTCATGTAAAAAAAAAGTATATGTTACTTATGCTGATACCGCTGATCAGCATAAGTAACATTAAACCAACAAAGTAGGCATGCGTGATTAAGAGACACGAAACAACGCCAAACCTACCTGAAAAACAGGATTGTCGAGCGCATCCAAATGTTTATCCAGCGAGTTTGAAGGCGTTTTGGGCATACTGTTCACAACCATCTGACAGTCAACCTATCAACTTTTAAAAAGAAAAAACCTCGAGGACCGTCAGTTGGGCAACCAAAAAACTGTCCGGGGGCAAATCTTTCAACTCCTCGCGCAGTGGTGAGTAATGGGTGGCGGGAAACCAGCCTTCAGCAGTTGTTTATCGTCAGGAAATTTTTACGTTTTTATAATAACACGGCTCTGACAGTTCCAGTAAAAAAGGAGGAACGCTGCGACTCACTCGCAGAATTGGTCTGGTGACTCATTCAACGTCGTTTTCATCAGCCCTACTGCGCTCTTCTGCTCACGACTGCAGCTCCTACACTTACAGTTCTGCGTTCGTAGCAGAGAAAGGTCCATCGTATGTGTAAATGACTAGGATTTCAGATATGTCTAATTATACTTTTAACTATTTGGATCTTTACTTAGTATGAAAGCCTTTCCTATTTCAACACCAAAACCGAACCTGTTGGCACCGAACTGACATTAAGACAAGAAGCAGGAATTTAGGTTGTTAAAACGAGAAAGAGAAAAAAGACCCAAACCAGTGCGCACATGCACACCTTAATAGGTCGTGCTCCCCCTGCTGGTTAAAATGCTGCAGCTTATGAACAATCTTTATGTTAATTTATGTGCATTAAAAGTTACTTTTCTATAACTGCAGTGTTTTAGGACAAAGTGCAGTTTTAAGTGAGAGAGGGCAGTCTCAGGAAACATTAGCACATTTAATTTAAAAAGTTGATCAAATTGCAGGTTTTAGCATTCTCCAACCATGACCAACACACATATGCACATATTCATACTCTCTCTCTCTCTCTCTCTCTCTCTCTCTCTCTCTCTCTCTCTCTCTCTCTCTCTCTCTCTCTGACACACACACACACACACACACACACATGTCCACACATTCACATACAAATGTTTGTAAATTATAACAAATCAGAATATAACATAATTCCATACTAATGTACTGTTGTGTAATATACTGTTGTTACATTAATTCCAGAAATATCTGATTTAAGTGTCTGATTTAAGGGTCCTTAGATTCCAACATAATGCATATAGATAAACACGCAGCTGCTCAGTAGCTTTTTTATTAAATGATATAGCACATAAAGATAAATTTATTAAATCACTGAAACAATCTTTGAATCTCCTAGTATTCAGTTTTGAATATTCACTCTTAGATGCATTTGATATAAAGAAATCTATTAAATCAGCTCAGAGAATTCACTAGGCCTGTATCAATCAATCAATCAAAGTTTATTTGTATAGCGCTTTTAACAACTCAAGTTGTCGCAAAGCAGCTTTACAGGGTTTACAAGGTTAACAATACTATGGGTCCAGAACCCTAATGAGCAAGCCAAAGGCGACAGTGGTGAGGAAAAACTCCCTATGATGGTGGGAAATAGGAAGAAACCTCGGGAGAACCAAGACTCAAAAGGGAACCCATCCTCCATTGGGCGGCCTGTTAACACACAAATACACAAGTCACACACAATTCACACAATCAGACTAGGTAAAAGGTAGAATTGAAAGTTCTGGGTTTTGATATTGTCACTGTAAATGTCTGTTGATGAATGCCAGGCTTTCATTCCGTGTCGGAGCAGTGATGCTGGTATTGTAGGCTCCGACTGCAGTGTTACTCCCCAGGTGAACCCCGGTATCAGCACATCCACCGGCAGCCAGACCATCCCCCAGGTGCCTGCAGGTGCCTGTATCCAATCGTCTTGGGTAGAGCCATGCAAGAAGATAGATAATACAGACTGAGTGGACATGAATTTAAACCACCATTGATTTAAATGTACGTAGCTCACGTGCCAGTGATCAGCATGTGGCTCCGGCAGACTAATCTATAGCAGCATAACTAAAGGGAGGGGTTCAGAGGTGACCACAGGCATGAGGGCTCACTGAGACATTGCTTTCCAGTCAAGTCATAGTCACAAATAGAGTGATGCCAAGACACAGCTGGATGACAGCATCAACATCTCAGATCACCAGAAATCTCAATGTCTGGGGGCCCCCAAGCCCCTACACCTTACAAGGGGAATTTTAGCTGAAGGCTTGACTAAACAGGTGAGTCTTAAGTCTAGATTTAAAGATTGGAACTGTGTCAGAATCTCGGATTGGAGCTGGAAGGCTATTCCATAACTGAGGGGCTTTAAAAGAGAAAGCTCTGCCTCCGGCTGTAGTTTTACTATTTTTTGGAACTAGGAGAAATCCAGCATTTTGGGAGCGCAAAGGGCAAGATGGGTTGTAGTAATCAATGAGTTCACTCAGATATTGTGGGGCAAGACCATTTAACGCCTTATAGGTTAACAGGAGAACTTTAAATTCAATGCGATATTTAATCGGCAGCCAGTGTAGTGCGGCGAGAGTGGGACTAATATGATCGAATTTCCTAGCCTTGGTTAGGACTCTAGCTGCGGCATTTTGTACAAGTTGTAGCTTCTTTATGGACTGTTTAGAGCATCCAATTAGAAGACTATTACAGTAGTCCAATCTCGACGAGACAAAAGCATGAACTAGCTTCTCTGCATCAGCTAATGAAAGTAAGTGTCTCAGCTTGGCAATATTACGTAAATGGAAAAAGGCAGCCTTTTTTTTTTTTTTTTTTTTTTTTTTTGGCCCACCTCCACCCCCCCATCTTTGGAGGACAACTTTGTTTTTATGTACAGATTTAAATGGCAATTATAACAATTCTGTATAATATATAGTGTAGTGATAACAATATATAGTGATAACAATATGCAAAGTGATAATTATTGGGGTTAGGTGGACCAAGAAAAGAGGGGGAGAGAAATAATAAAAAGGGAAAAGACAGGAGAGGTAGGAGAGGTAGGAGAGGTAGGAGAGGAAAGAAGAAGAACAAGAAAAGAAGAAAAAATAATAATAAAATAATAATAATAATAATAATAATAAAATAAAACACGCAACCAGCTCAAATGACCACTGCAAAGAAGTACAGAAAGTAAACCAAATACATATAGTACAGATGAGTGCGATGTATGGGTGTGTGTGAGTGTGTGTTTATGTGCAACCTAGAAGTGCAACATAGGATAGATGTATGGAATGTACTTACCAGCAAGGGTGGGTAGCTGCGACAACATTCCCCCACAGGCCAGAGGCGGGCGAAGAGAGACCCGGGAATCCCACCCGCCCACGGCCCCCCACGGAGCAGTGGAGTACCAGAGCCGCACTTCCCAGAAACCCTCACCCGCCCGGCCCCGCAGGCGGGAGAGAGAGACCCCGGGCAGCGCCCCACCAGTCAAGGAGCGCAGGTCCAGGGGAACCAGAGGGAACAGAGCGCCTCCCCCCCCAGGATCAGCCCAAGTGCTTCTAACAGCTTTAGGCCCAAGAATCAGTACCTCAGTCTTGTCAGAATTTAGTTTAAGAAAATTAGACGCCATCCAGTTTTTAATATCCTGGACGCAGTTCTCAGTCTTGAGAGTTGTGGTGGTATCATCTGGATTAGAAGATATATACAACTGAGTATCATCTGCGTAGCAATGGAAGCTAATACCATGCCTACGAATGATAGTGCCCAGTGGTAGCATATATAATGAGAATAATATGGTGCCCAGTACAGATCCTTGTGGGACACCATACTTTACTTTAGAATGCTCAGAGCATTCGTTATTTACTAGCACAAATTGGTAACGATCTGTCAGGTAGGACCTGAACCAGGAGAGTGCTTGACCTCTTATGCCAATGAGTGTCTCCAGTCTATTATGTAGAATATTATGATCAATGGTGTCAAAAGCAGCACTGAGGTCTAGCAGTATGAGAAACGAAATGTGTCCTTTATCAGAGGATATTAAGAGATCATTCAGTACTTTAGTTAGTGCTGTTTCAGTGCTGTGATGAGCTCTAAATCCAGACTGAAATAACTCTAAGACATGTTCTGTCTGTAAGAAGGAAGAGAGTTGTGAAGAAACTACTTTCTCTAAAATTTTGGATATGAATGATAGATTAGAAATTGGCCTATAGTTGGACAGTTCTTGGGGGTTAAGACCAGGTTTTTTAATTAGCGGCTTGATGACTGCAAGTTTAAATGAACTGGGAACGTAGCCCAGGCTCAGAGAATAATTTATTATAGTAAGCAACGGTTCTACATTGCTGTGCAGTAATTCTTTAAGTAGATGTGTTGGTACAGCATCTAGTATGCATGTGGAGGGTTTAGCAGATTTCACCAGTGAAATAAGCTCCTCACGACCAATTGGGGAGAAGGACTCTAACAGGGCATCAGAGCTGACCAGACAGCTGTCAAGGTGCATTGGCATGTTGACAGGCTCTGAGATAGCACTACTAATGTTTTCCCTAATTTTATCAATCTTATCATTAAAGAATTTCATAAAATTGTTACTGCTACACTCTAGTGGAATAAGAGAATTGTTTTGTTCATGACCCCTCGTAAGGCTGGAAACAGTTTTAAAAAGGAGTCCTGAATTGTTTTTATGTTTTTCTATTAAGGCCGATAAGTATAAGGACTTTGCCGTATGGAGGGCATGCTTATATTCAATAAGGCTGCTTTTCCATGATAGTCTATACACTTCTAACTTCATATTTCGCCATTTACGTTCCAGGATCCGCGCGGCTCGTTTGAGGCTACGCGTGTGCTCATTGTACCATGGCGCTATTCTTCTCTCCGTGGCTCTCTTATATCGTAGTGGTGCAACTTTGTCTAAAGTTGTACGAAGGGAAGTCTCGACGTGCTCGGTGAAACGCTCTAGTCCTTCCGGAGCTACAAGTGGATCAGTGTTTGTCAGACCCGGTAAAATATCAGTGAGCGCGGCTATGGTACTGGGTGTTATAGCTCGTTTAATTTGATAGCGGGGTGGCCGATGAACACAGTCAGTTAAACACAACTCGTACGTTATGAGGCTGTGGTCAGGAACAGCCTCACTCTGAGGAAGAATTGCTAAACTGGATATGTCAATACCAAATGACAAGACCAAGTCTAAAGTATGACTACAGTTATGCGTAGGACCCACCACATTCTGAGTGATACCCATTGAATCAAGAATTGCTTGAAAATGAATGCTAAAAGAGTCACACCGATTTTCAAAATGGATATTAAAATCACCCACTATAATCACCTTATCGGCTGATAGCACTACATGAGACAGGAAGTCTGAAAACTCCTGCAAGAACTCAGAGTATGAACCAGGGGGGCGGTAAATAGTAATTAACATAAACGACTGTGACACTTTGTTGCTTGTTAAATTTGAAACATTTGATACAGTGGGGATGAGGTGTTCAAAAGAATTAAACTTGAAGCCAAATTTTTTTGAGAAATGCCTATATCAGAGTCATATATTGTGGCGACCCCACCTCCTCGACCATTTGGACGGGGGTTATGGACATATCTATAGCCAGAGGGAGAAGCTTCATTTAGGGCCATATAGTCGTCTGGTCGGGTCCAGGTTTCCATCAAGCAAAGCATGCATAGATCATGATTGGTAATCATTTCATTAACAAGCAATGCTTTAGATGACAGGGATCTAATATTTAGTAGTCCTAGTTTCAGATTTAAACCGCTCTCTGAGGGAGCATAGTTGAATTTAACATTGATTAAATTTTGTCTACTAACTTTACGAGAATAATTTTTTGGTACTCGAGGAACAGACACAGTTTCAATCTGGTGTGACCTAGGTGACGTCTCTTTGCAGCTCGCAGACAGTCGGTTTAGCCTGTTTGTCTGCTGCCTGGCCTCGGCTCTGGTTTGTCAATCCCCATTAACTACACCTACACTACCACTATTAAGCCTAGCAGATATGCTACGAGAAATGAGAGCAGCACCCTCCCAAGAGGGGTGAATGCCGTCTTGCTTCAAAAGGCCAGGCCTGCCCTCAAAACGTGTCCAATTATCTATATAACCCACTTTGTTATCTGAGCACCATTTAGACATCCAGTGGTGCAACGCCCATAACCTGCTGTAGGTTTCAGCGCCACGCCGAACTGGAATGGGACCAGAGCATATTACGGCATCTGACATCATCCCCGCTAACTCGCACACCTCTTTAACATTATCCTTGGTGATCTCAGACTGTCTCAATCCCACATCATTGGTGCCGACGTGTATAACTATCTTAGAATATTTACGTTTAGCCAGCACCTTAAGATTAGCCCTGATGTCAAGCGCTCTCGCCCCCGGGATACACTTGACTATGGCCGCTGGTGTCTCTAAACTAGTCGCTACGTTCACGTGTCTGAGCTGTGAATCTCCTATCACCAGAGCTCTTTTAACAGGTCGCTCAGTCGCTGTATCAACTAGTCTGCAGGTTGCTCCATCTTGCAGTACCCACCAGGACTTTCCAAGTATGTGTCCCATCCCTGGACCTGGAACACCCTTGCACTAGCATATTTAGATTTTTATTTTCTGTATATAAACTGTATGAGTTTGCACTCGCTGTATTAGAGTAGGGTTAACAGAAAACATGTGGTGCAGACCTAGTTCAGGACCAGATTGGGAGAGAATTATGTCCCTGTTAAAAAACATATTATCCCTTGTTATGTGGTAGTAAATTCACAGCAAGAGATGAGGTGTCCATGGATAATTTTTCAGCAGTTTTTGAATTGAGCTTTATACAATAAAAAAAAGAATTGTCTGGAAAGAGTAATCATTGATGTCAACATATTGATTGGAACTATTGACCCACCAGCTGAACCAGTGACAGAGGAATATACCAGCTGTCACAGTGAAGATCCACTGTTGAACATCAGTCTTAGAGGAGACAAAGAGGCCGAGTGTAACGATTCAGGGGCGGGTGTGACGCAAACGCAAGAAAAGCACAAGACTAGAACACAACTGAGACTAAACGGTTACACTGTAGCGAATACGGAAACATGAACACAATTTAAACAACCGGGAGCAAAAAGCACATCTATTATAACCTAACATCAAAACCACACAGGCGAGGGGAAACAAATGAGATACCACACAGAGAACAGGGAGGAATCATATCTTAACTGACGAGGGGAAGACTACAAGAAGACAAAAGGAAACAAGAACAAAAATGGAAAACAAACCCGAACGGGAAGGAGAAGACGCGGGCTACAAGCTGACACGGGGAGAAATCACAGGGGAGACAGGAACACCGCAGACTCACAAGGACCGACACGGGGGTAAAACACTACGGGGATTAAATACACTGAAACAGGGGAGGTTAACGAGACTCAGGTGTTTGTGCTAACGATGAGGACATGACAGACAGAGGGAGGAACGAATAGGAGCGGGAGCTAGGCGGGACCAGGAAGGAGGGAGGGGCTGGACGTGACACCGAGGTAGAGCCCTGCGAAGGCAGTGAGGGCACTGCAATGTTCATAAGAGCAGCTCGCTTCACTGGGAGACCAGAGCTCAGCAACACTGCAAAATCACCTTTGGAGAGAGACAGACCCAAAAAGGACTGGCATGACAGCTTGTTCTGAATTACTGGCAATATTAAAAAAGACCATCACTGTGATCATTCTGTTTGTGATCATTTTATTACATCTTTATTACCTGACTGTAATGAACCCCTGTATGTCCTCAAAATATATCCATGAATCAAATTAATATCTTTAGATCAAGTTCAATCTCTAAAACAACTCACCCATTTCATGGGGGACCTCATGACACAGGATAGCCACAGTAGTTGTCATACCAGTCTTAACAGAGTTGGAAAAAGCCGCCCCCACCAACAAACCATCAGCAAAGTTCTGGAGGCTGTCACCCACTATTACCATTACAGCCAACAGATGCATGCCTGGTTCTGATACAAAATAGAACAGAACATTATGGTAACATAAAAATCACTGACCATATCACACTGACCAAAATCACTCTGAGCATGTGCATGCATGTAATTGAGTGCTCACATTTGTGTGTTTGTGTGTGTGCTTTGTGTGTATATGTTTGTGTGCATGCTTTTGTGTGAGTGTGTGCATTGCTTTACTCTGTTGTCGGTTGACATTAGGCTCTACTGACTATTTCTGTACACTCTGTCTCCTCCATAGTTCTCTGTACACTAAGGAAAAGGTCTTAGGCACCTGCTGTCCCTGGTTTTAATAAATCACTAATGTCCTACAACATAACACATTCTGCAGACACACAATGAGGCTTCAAATGAAGGCTGAGATGATGCTGACCAACTAAATGAGGACAAAACGGAAGTTCTCCTTGTGGGCCCTAAGGCCGCAAGACAAAAAATTCCAAATTTAATGCTTAATCTTGCAGACTATCCCATTACACCTGGCACAGTAGCCAAAAACCTAGGCATCATACTCGACTCTGACCTATCATTTGATAAATACATAGATAATACTACTAGGATAGCATTTCTACATCTCCGCAACATTGCCAAATTAAGAAATGCATTATCACAGGATGATGCAGAAAAATTGGTGCACGCCTTTGTTAGCTCTAGATTAGATTACTACAATGCACTACTGTCAGGATGTTCAAATAGGAATCTAAATAAAATTCAAAATGCCGCAGTTCTGACCAGAACTAGAAAATTTCAGCATATTAGACCAGTCCTATCAGCCCTGCATTGGCTCCCAGTTAAATTTCATATTGATTTTAAAATTCTATTATTAACATATAAAGCACTACACGGGCTTGCTCCTGAATACCTCCAGGAACTTATTTCCTACTATGAACCCCCACGTCAACTAAGATCACAGGGTGCTGGTCTGTTATTAGTTCCACAAATTAATAAGGTAACAGCAGGGGGAAGAGCCTTTTCTTATAAGGCCCCCCAGCTTTGGAACATCCTCCCAAAATGCGTCCGGGACTCTGACACAGTCACAATCTTTAAGTCTAGGTTGAAAACCCACTTATTTAGTTTTAGCGTTTGATAATTAACATCCCCCCTTAGATAAAGGTACAGATCCAGGGGTTCATAGACGAAGGGTTTTATGGTAGACTGGGGTGCTGGTGCTGTTATCCTGTCACTGCTTGTGGTCACTCAAGTTTGTTGACAGTGCAGTGGATGGATGCCATTGTCTCAGAATGCCCCCAAGCCTATGTTACCTTCTGGTTCTGCCTTTTTTAGCTAGGCTGTAATAGTTTAACTTAATGCCGGAGTTGCTGCCACACTCCAGAAATGTGTTTAATTTCATCTGTCCTGTATATGTCCTCATACAGAGCTAATTTTCCCTGTTTTATTTTCTCCACATGGCTGCCCGTCTGCTCGAGGAAAAATGAGATGAGGAGAGACAAGCGAGTTATCCAGTGCCAGCCACCTACTGCCTGACTGGATAAGCCTACACCATGATGGACAATACTACATCTTTTCCTTTTCTTTATTTCTTTCTGTCTAAATTGTTGTTGTTGTCATGGTGACCGGTGTCGGCCAGAGGAGGATGGGTTCCCCCCCTGAGTCTTGGTTCCTCTCAAGGTTTCTTCCTCATGCAAAAACTAGGGAGTTTTTCCTTGCCACTGTCGCCCTTGGCTTGCTCACTGGGGGCTAGGACTCGGCACTTGTAAAGCTGCTTTGTGACAACAACTGTTGTAAAAAGCGCTTTATAAATAAAATTTGATTGATTGATTGATTGATATCAACAAATTGGAATCCATGATGAAGATATCCAGTAGCTCACTGGCAGAGAAACACATCTGAGGGAGTATCAAAAACCACATGTCTCCATGAACGCGAACTGGTAAAGTACAGCATACCTGCATTGAATGCAAATTGCATCACTTTTATTTGTTTATGTGCACCTGTGTCCAGTCTCTGGTTTCTCTCGTTGGCTCCAGACTAGATGCATAAGGCAGGTGTGGAGAGAGACCTGTTGTGCTCTGCCTTGCCCTAGAGTCCTGCACGGGTCCGATTTTTGAGACCCGTACCCACCCATATCCGCAGAGTACAGCACCCACCCGCCCACGAACCCGTGGCTATTTCAAAGTTAAATCCGTACCCGCCCGGACCCGTTAATATTCTACCCGTTACCCACCCGTGCCCGTGAAAAATCACACAAATCGAAAGTATTCCTATAGAGCACTTTATTTTTCAATGCGCCTCTGAAAAAACGTCAGTGCAACACAAAATAAAATATAAGGTTGCTGTGCAGGAACAGTATGGCTATTCCTATCTAAAATTAGCAACTGCAAAACGAGAGGGAACAAATGCCAGTATAACAACTAAATAAAATCGCATAGGTTCACAAATCTATCCTAGGTTACTGTGCAGGAACAGTATATCGTCCACAGTCCCAGGTTTGAGCTGCGTTCTGCGCTCTTGGATCACAAATCCTAAACGCCAAGTTCTCTCTCGTCATTTTTCCTTGTTCTAGCACGGCCACCCATTTGCTTTGTAACCACCAAGCAAGCTACAATAAATACCCAGTACTGCGTTATAACCAGCCTCTGCTCATGTTTCCGCTGGAAAAGAACCGAAGTTTGGGTATTACCCCAGAACGGTTGAAGAGTAAAGTTCAGCCCGCTCGCCACCACCGTCGGGAGGTGCTAATCAGGCAAAATGTAACACTATGTTCATTACGTAGCAAATAAAAGCCTACTAAAAATGACCCGTATTTTAACTTACCCACCCGCATACCCACCCGTAAAATTTCGGTATGTGTAAAACCCACCCGTTTCAGCATCTATTTGCCCGTACCCGTGGGTACCCGCGGGTACCCGACCCGGTGCAGGACTCTACCTTGCCCTGCTATGTTCCGAGTGACAGTACCTCCTACACCAAGCTGGTGTAATAGCTGCTCCAGGTCTGTAAGTCAATAGGAAGATGCTTGGTGAAGCTGTGATGTGCACTGACTGCAAACACCTGCTCTCCTATGCCAGCTATTCTACAGTGTTGATTAAAAGCGCTTTTAAAAATATTTCATTAAGCATTTTTAATTAAATATTTAATTGACTGTAATTAAAACCTTCTTTTTAATATTTTATTATATTATTTAATTATTTTTTTAATTTCTTTAAATTGAATATTTCAATTTGAATAATTTAACTTTTAATATGTTTTCTTATTTTAATTTTAATTTTTTATATTTTATTGGTTCATTTAACACTAGTATGACTAAAGTTATGGACATTTTCATTAATTTCATTTTGTTTAAAATCTATTGTTCATGCAAGTTTCTTTGTCTTCTTGACATACACCTTCCTGATCTTGAGATGTAATAAAGTTTGTTATTTATTGATATGTTATTTTACACTATTCTGTATCTGTGTAAAGCAACTTGAATTGCCCATGTGTTGATAAGTACTATATGTGACGCGCGGCTCGTGGCGAAGGATGAGACACGGGATCCTTGCGTTTCAGAACAAACGTCACTTTTATTTTACAATATTTGCGCAATCGGCGCACGAACACTAAACAGATATACACAACGTGTAGACTTAGACAACGACGAGCACAGGACACTGCGCGAGCGCACATTAAATAGACAAACCACATTAACCCCAGGTGATTACGAGACGATTCACAGGTGAGACGGATTATCACATGACATAGCCATCACCACGAGATATCCACAGACGCAGACGATGCACGTAGACTACGTAAACACACGCCCAAAAGGGAGGGGCCGGGGTCCTCAACGTGACAGACGCCCCCTCCAAGGGCACTACCCGTCCCGGGGTGCCAACAGGACCGAGTGCCCCGAACCCACGACGATGGGCGGATCCGACGCGCTCAGTCCTGCGTCTGGGAGGTGACTGCCCTTGGTGAAGCGTCCGCCACGGACCGCCTAGAACACCCTCCCTGGGAAGACGGGGGAAAAGACGGAAGACACATTAAACGGAACAAACACACAAACAGGCACGCTCACACACAGTGGCACAAGAGGGAAAAACGGGTTTGGCACACAAAGGGGATGACTGACAAACACGGGAACACACACACACGACATGGGCGCCAGGCTTCGCGCCAGGAGGAGAGCGAGCAGGGGAGAGAGGTCCGGAGCTGCTGGTGCTGCAGGCGCTGCGGTAGGCGGTGCTCCTCCTGCCTTTGCTGCGGGCTCTCCGCCAGGTGCAGCGCGGCGGGCTGACGTGCCAGGGGCAGCGCGGTGGGCTGACGTGCCAGGGGCAGCGCGGCGGGCTGACGTGCCAGGGGCAGCGCGGCGGGCGCACGTGCCAGGGGCAGCGCGGCGGGCGCACGTGCCAGGTGCAGCGCCGCGGGCGGACGTGCCCGAGGCAGCATAGCTGGCGGGCTTGCCAGGCGCAGCGTGAGGGAGATCCTCCTCATAGTCCATCGGCTCCTCCTCGCCCTCCAGGACCCCTTCCATAGACCTAGCCGGTCTCTCACCCCGGGAATAGTCCATGGGGCTGGCCCTGGAAGGTCCGGAGGACGCGGTCTCCCCAGGAGTGCCCCTTCCCTTTACAGTTCCCACGGAACACTCGGAGGGAGGCGGACTGCCCTCCTCCTCTGAATAGAGGTCGCTGTCCGTGCCCTCCTCCTCCTCGCCGTCTCCAGCGGGGTAGGCGGAGTACCCGCCGTCGGAGCACTCCTCCCCCTCCTCGACGGTGGGAGAGGGATCTACGGGCGGAGGGAGGTATTCTTCCTCTGACTCCTCCTCCTCCTCACCGTAGTCGTCGACCGACGGGGGGTAGGATTCCTCCCCTTCCCCACCATAGTCAATGGTGGAGGCATCGCACAGAGATGGAGGGTAGGCCTCTTCCGCTTCCTCTTGCTCCTCCTCGGAGTCCACCTCCCCAAACTCGCTCTCTGGGGTGGACTCGGTAGCACCGAAGATGCAGGAGCCCACCCTCAGAGGCGAGAGGACGCGGGATGGAGGGGAGTGTCGCTCCCTCCAAATCCGTACCGCGCCCTGGCGGAGGGACTCTGCCAGCTCGGGTACCCTCTCCTCTAGCCGCCGGGCTGAGGCCAGCTGGAAGGCGCACACCGGGTCCTCCTCCAGTTGCGCCAGCGTCGGCGGGTTCTCCTCTACGAGCACGCCCTCTGGTGGCGACGCCTCGTGGAGCTCTGGGTTACTCACCCGTATGGGTGATCCTTCCCGGGAAGGAGCTGGGTGCCTCTCCTCCCACACCTGTGCCGCTGTCCGGCGGTACTCCTCCGCCAGCTCGGGTATGGATGTCTCCCGAGCCGCGCACAGCATGTACGCGCACTCGGGGTCCTGCATAAGCTGTGCCCGAGTCGGCTGGGCTTTGCGGCGCGGGGGAGAGGAAGAAGAGCGGTGGTGCCGCTTGCTGGGGCGATCCGCCTTCTTATGCCGGGTGGCGTAGCCTGGCATGTTGGTGTCTCTTCGCGGCTCGTCGTTCTGTGACGCGCGGCTCGTGGCGAAGGATGAGACACGGGATCCTTGCGTTTCAGAACAAACGTCACTTTTATTTTACAATATTTGCGCAATCGGCGCACGAACACTAAACAGATATACACAACGTGTAGACTTAGACAACGACGAGCACAGGACACTGCGCGAGCGCACATTAAATAGACAAACCACATTAACCCCAGGTGATTACGAGACGATTCACAGGTGAGACGGATTATCACATGACATAGCCATCACCACGAGATATCCACAGACGCAGACGATGCACGTAGACTACGTAAACACACGCCCAAAAGGGAGGGGCCGGGGTCCTCAACGTGACACTATACAAATTAACTTTCCTTGCCTTGCCTAAACAATAATTATCATGAATGTGTATCAGGCATATTGGAACATTCAGAACAAATGTTATACAGACAAATATATGTTCTTATACTTGCAGTGTTACGTAGGAAGGACACAGAGAGGGATCCTTGTGCGAAAGCTCAACATGAGAACATGAAACATTTTTATATGGAATAATACAATTTTAAATTCCTTAAAAATTGCAATAATAAAACAATGAAGTAACAGAGTAAAGCACTGCTTAATAAAGTGCTATGCCTACTATAAGTACAAGACAATAGGAATATTTTAACTAATTTTTAAATTTGCTACATTTGGGCACATCTACATTGGAGTGAGTTCTCATTCTGTGCAATAGAAGTGGTAAGCACTGCTTCACCATGTATGGTGTGCATTCTAGGCTCTACAAGCTGGTTGTGTCCATGGATCTAAGACACCCACTGGCTTTATATCATTGAGTATACCTGAAAAGGATTCCAGGCCTAATTCATTTAGTGATTTATAGACTAGTAGTAGGGATTTAAAGTCAATGAATGGTCTTGGGGAATCCAGTTAGAACATTAGAGTAGTCAACCTTGATTGAGATAAAAACATGTATGAGGTTTGCTAGGTCTCAATGGGACTTGAAAGTCTTAATTCTACCAACATTCCTATGATGACTAAAAGTTGTTTTAGTGACTGATATGGCTAGTAAAGGGGAGATCTAAGAATTCGGAATTCTGAGATTTCTGACCAGGTTTTACATTTTTAGGTCCAAGATTCAAGATTAATTTTACCCATCACATGTAGGTCACAGGTCCGGTTAAGAGACTGGAAGATGTAATCGGTGAAGAAAGCAGGTGAAGGGATGTTCCTTCTGCTTACTCAATGGCCCTTGTCTAAGTGATAGATAATATCAGCTGCCAATCGAGGAACAGAGGCGGACTCAACACCTCTGCTGTCTGTCACACCTCCTCCATCAGGTGTGCTGCATCAATACACTAACAATACATTGAGCACATACATACACACAAATTGAATCACCTTTGACCATTATTAGTAGGCCTATATAATTTAAATGTAAAAATGGAGAGATCACATGGATTACATTTACCAAAACATTATTATATGACTAATAATTTATGTATGAATTTAATATTGTCATGGTGACAGCTCCGGACCCCTCCTTGTGGGCGTGTCGCTACGTTGTCTGCGTGCCGTTATGCCCATGTTTGTAGTTCCGTGGGTGTGGTCAGAACCCGCATACAGTATGAGTAATCAGAAAGTAAGGGCGAAGAGGAGACATTGGAGGAACAGAACTGTCTCATGTTGATGATGTAACAGAGTAGCAGAGTTGAAAATTTAAGGTATTCCTCCCCACTGAGGTGGTCCTATTTATTATTCTCCTGTATTGACAGTAACCAGTCTTAGGGGAGGCACTGACCATAGAAATGAGAAGTATAAGACTTATAGTAGAACTTCAAATCAGAGAAATTTTTAAGTGTTTACCTAATCCACTATGCACCAATGCCTGAGAAAAAAACTGATTAGCAAGAAATTAACATGCAAATGCCAATATTTTGTTTGTGGACAAAACTATCAAGCAACAGTGATGCAACACATATTATGTTTAACTAGTCATAAATCTGTTTAATAGTGTTTCTAATCTGGTTTATCTGAGATCCGAGTTCATAGGAGACGCTCCTGATGGCCTTTGTTTACTTGTTTGAGAAAGAAATGTAGGGAATAATTTCATTTGCAGCTCTAATGATTTCAGATGTTGAAACTACTCGATGCTATATGAAATAAGAACGGAGTTCCTAACCTTTTTTTTTTTTTGTCAAAACAGATTGTCATGTTACAGCCCCTCCCCTTGGACATGTGTATGTGTAGTCTATGGTTCAATGTACGTATGTTCAGCCATCTCACTTGTGGCAAAGTATATTATACAACTTGTTTCAAAGTATATAATGTGCATCAACGTTATGTTCCATGCTTGCCTTTGTCTGAGTCTCACCTCGTGTCGTTGTGTGTTATCTATATTTGTGAAGTGCTCCTTGTGCAGTGTTGAAGCTAATAAATGCTTTCATCACAATAAAACCATCATTACAATGTTTAAATAATGTACTGAGTGACCAAAAGGCCTGAGCATTCGTTATTGCAGTACAACTGAGATACGAGTGCTTTCTCCACATGAGTTTACACAAGCATATGGCTAATCACAAATTACATTAACTGATAATTAATTGATAACATGACAAAGCATCCACATTTTTCCTTCATTTATGATGTTGACAGTGATGTTGTAAACAGAAGATCAACTCCAGTACAGTGACTGGATCACTGTCATTGGGCCTTACATGTGAAATTAATAGTTGTACTACCTAATATGTTTGTGTACAAGACAAATGCTCCCATAAGGGACATAAACCTTCGTCCTCTCGTTTGCATGCAGACACATAATAGGCCTCTTTACTTCAGCCAAATAATAGAAAAATTCTAAATATGTAGAGAACAGGCTATTGTAATCCACACCACACAAATACTAATCTGAGAAGTGGATTTACACACAATACTTTGGATGATTCCTCCAGTTATACTTATTTAACACAAACTAAATTTTAAAGATATCCAGTGAAATTGCATCACAATTAGAAGTTTATTTATGCACTCTGATTCTCACTGTGTCACAGAGCTGCTGGGGCCCACTAGTGTCTTCTGGACACTTCACAGCATGAAAGATGTCACTGACCATTGTAGCCACATCTTCCTTCTGCAGGGCATCCTCACCCCATGTTGCAGACAGCGTCCAGTTGCTCAGAGCCATGATAAGCCCCTGCAGAGTCCATAGTCTGCAGAGGGTGGGCATTACCACACACGAGCCACACAAACCTTCTCCAACACAGGCACGCGGTCTAGAGCCCGAGCTGCCTGCACAGGTGATAGGAGATGTCTAACAATACAGTTACAGACAGAAAGAAAGATAGTGAGGAACACAGAAACCTCATGATGTGAATAAGAGAGACAAAGAGAAATGAGAGACAGGATGAGAGGAGGGGATAATTTTGGGTTTTTTTTTATTTTTTATTAATGGTCTTTTCTTTTTACAGAGGCAGCTCCTCCAACACTAATCAGCTCCCCTGTTCTTGAGCCTTTAGTTTCTCATCGTACTCCATATCAAATCACACCACATTCCCTGCACATCTGCTAGAGCGATAGAGGATGAGAGAAAAAAGTTGAGCGAAATGCTTTGTACTGAGCTAGTTAACTTGTTTTGTTATGAACATGGAACTGAAGCTTTTTTGCACACGCTTAAAGAAAATACTTTTCTCACTTCTCACTACTACCAAAACAAGCCCAAAACAAACACACATCCACAGACACAGCATATTTCAGTCACGACACATTCCACTGCACTAATAGTCAACCTAATTACTTCAAATTTTGTCCAAAAAAACTGTCCAGCAATATAAATCCCACAGGTTTTCAAAATCAAACAGAGCCTCCTTCCCCCAGAGTAACATACAGGACTTTAAACATAAACTCTGTCTAAAATTTAGCCCAATTATGAAATTACCAACCTCACATTCTTTCAGTGTTCCCTGTAGCTGAAGAAAAAAAATTCCCTCTTGTTTAGGAATTCAGAACATCGGTAAAACCCTCTCATGAGCAAATATGTTTGCGCCACTTTTAGAGGATTGCGTCAGTTTCCTAAGTCAGTGCTTACTATGGCAACATCAGCTTCATTTTAGCAATGTGGATGCAGGATCAAAGGGGCAGTAGAAAGACATAGAAAGAAAATCTTCATATGTTTTGTAGTTTATGTTTACTGAGTTTAAAATAATCAGTTTTTAAGGTGTGAACACTATCAAACCATGTACAGTTTGTACTCCAGGGATTGATAGTTTTCACCCTTAAAAACGAAAATGCAATTTTTATAAAACAATCCATGTCTTTCATTTATAGCCCCTTTAGGTTTTCAGTTTATTTACAATAAAAATTAAAATGGCCAACAACAAGAACAAGAACAGGAACAGCTTTGTAGAAGCCAGTATAAGTACACTGTTATACAGTTTAATTTCTGTGTTAACTGTCAATTTATACTTTTTTTTCCAGAATACAAATTTCTCAATACATGATAGGGGCAAGTTCATCTCTTTGTATTTAGTGGCCACTGTGTTTGGTATAGTTGAACAAACTTCTCTACAACCCAGGAGCTCGTTTGTGTGTGCGTGCGTGCATGCGTATGTGTGTGTGTTATGCATTCTCATTTTGTTCAATGTTCGCAACCAGTCCTTTGGTGTCCACTGTAGTAATAGATCGTCCAGGGTTGTTGATGTAGAGTGTGTTGTCAAATGTACACTCTCCAATCATGGGCATGGACGCTCTTTTATAAAACAGGAAGGCTGCCAGCCCTGTCACAGCAATTATCACCAGGACAACTGCTATAGTGATGCCAAGGTATCCATGAGGGGGTTCATCCACCTGAGGCACTGCAGAGCAGAGAAGACTGTTATGAGGAGGACATCAGTGATCAGGGAACACAACTAGATGTTCTTAATGGATCAGCACACACTAGCTTTGAGAGGGTCATGGATTCCTACTTTGTTATATGTTTTTTTCATCTGGATTATTCAGTTTAGTTTTTTTTTATACAGAGGATGAGTAACTATTCCTGTACATACCTGGATCTGGCTGCTTCTCTGTTGGTGGAATAACTGAAAAGACATAGGCACTTACAGTGAGATCAAAGACCACAGTAGCCAAGATCAAGGTAAAAGGTCAGATCGAGGATAAAGGGCTTGTTTAGTATACCTCATTATGCTACACAATCTCAAGTCATAAAAGTAAGGACTATGTATAACAGCTTCAAACTGGTGAATCCTTCTTGAGTGTGTGTGGGTGTTTCTGTGTGTGTGACTGACCTTTGGCAGTTTTGCAGATGAAGGACCTATAGTTACTGCATGAGGAAATAAACCATAAGCCACTGTCTGCTTTAACATTCACGCAGTCGCCACTAAGTGACATCCGTGTTTCCCAGTTAGTGTAGTCCACCACTGTATTATCAATCCACATCCAATTGCCTGATACACACACACACACACACACACACACACACACACACACACACACACACACACACACACACACACACACACACACACAGAGAGATAAATATACAACATTTTTATATTTTGAAACCATGTGCACTGGCTAAGGACAGTGATGTTCCATATCCAGGTGAAGTTTTGAGTGGGGCTGCAGACCTTCATGGCTGCGGTGCAGGCCGATCCAGAAAGACTGGGACTCATCCTGGAGAATCTCCAGATTCTTGTGGATGAACTGGGATTCCAACCCGTCCTCCACACTCACTAGTGATGCACCTGTGACCAGAGGAAGATCATTATTGTGTAATATTTAGCACCAATGTGTCAGCAAATAGTATGATTTTGATGTTGATGTTCACTGTTTTCATGTCTTTATGCATGACATTGAAATGTGTCTGTGTTAATGGAAAAGAGAAAATGAATAAACTTAAAGCTGCTGTTTTTATTCACCAACTGCTTTCATCCACTGAAAGTAGAATCAAGCAGTACATCTGTGTAGGTACCATGCCAAACCAGTAGG
This sequence comes from Brachyhypopomus gauderio, assembly GCF_052324685.1. NCBI lineage: Eukaryota > Metazoa > Chordata > Actinopteri > Gymnotiformes > Hypopomidae > Brachyhypopomus > Brachyhypopomus gauderio. The sequence continues at coordinate 22,811,669 of NC_135224.1, read as the reverse complement.
TGGCAGCACCACCAGCAACACAAAACAAGCTTGCTTCAATTAAAGAAATAGGGTATGTCTAAAGCAGCCTTGCTTATCAAGGTGTTAAAATATTTTTATGAGGTCAGACTTTTTAAGAGAGGACCCTCCATCTCTCTCTGGTTTTCGCCATTCAGAGAATTCGAACATTTGGACGATTAAGAGCACACAAAAGTCGTACTTCTTAATTAACTAGCCCAAGTAACTCGTACTTCTGAATTAACTAGCCAAAGTAACTGTTGAATCTAAAAACCAATTGATCGACGTTACTGCGGCACCAGATTAAACAAACTACTTCTATCAAGCTTGCAAAAGTTTTTAAACTGTGGACGAGACATGGGCTTTGGAAGAACTGAACATTCTAGAATTTTCCTGTTTTTGGTCCTTGGCACAGTGTAGGTCTGCAGTGCTTCTCGACTCCAGCATTCTTTTGAGTTTTGCAGTGGTGGAAGGAATGTCTTTATCACTATTACAAATATTTGACTTGGATCTTTCTTTTCGTGTGCTTGACTGCACCCTGTGATGGTTAATTGGAACACCTTACTAGCAACCCCACATAGGACACTGTGTCATAAAGTAATAAAGATAATTGTCAACAAGATGGAAACATGGGAGGGTTTGCCAATGTGACCAGCAATAGCAAGGTGCATACTGAGCCCCCAGTAGACCATAGATTATGTCTGTTGACATTAGCAGGAACCCTCTGAACATGATCATCATCCAAAGTTATGCTCCAACAGTATATGTATTTCAGCAGTAAACTAAGGTCCAGAGCCCTCTAAGCAGGACCACAAGAAAATACATAATCTACAACACGATTTCAATGGCAATATCAGAGATGGAGAGGTTGCATGAGTGGTCAGCAGACATGGTCTGGGGGTGGGCAATGTTGCTGAGGCCCAACTTGTGCAGTTTGGCCAAGAGACCAAGAATTAAATGACAAATACTTTCTTCAAGGAGCTGAAGCAATGTTAATACGCATATGCATCCCCAAATGAGTGGCATCCCAGCCAGACTGATTACATTCTCTGCCAGCAAAAATGGAAGCGATCAATTCTTGGTGCACTAGGTGCTGAATGTGGGTCTGATTACCATCTCCTTATAACCAAATTAGCGTCACATTATGCAGTGTCAATTATTCAATCGTACAGAGGAGATTTGTCAACAAGGTCCCTGCACAATATGTAATCAAAATGAGAAACAGGCTTGACTTGCTCAGACAGGAAGTAGGGTGTATCCAAATTAACTGTGGGCAAAGATCAAGGGAACCATCACTGAAAATGCTACACAAGAAGCCAGTATGTGGTGGGAACTGGCTAACTTCAAACATTGAAGATGTAGGAGAGAGGCTAACAAGGCAAGACAACTCAAGCCTCAAAGAAGTGTGCACAAGCCTTAAAGAGGCCCATAAGAGCCATACCATAAAATTATGTACCACCAAAAACAGGTGTAGAAACCACACCAAGCAACCGTCCAGGACTGTGACAGGAATGCAATCAGTGACAACCAGGACATCAAGAAGAGATGGAAAAAATACACACAGGGAATTACACCAATGCCATCACTAGCCACCCAGAAAAACTTGGGAGTCAAAAGGGATTGGAACCAAGACGTGTTTGAAAGATAACTGGAGTGGGCAGTGAGGCAGATACCAAACAACAAAGCACCTGGCATTGATAGAATCCCCAGGGAGTTCCTCAAACCAATCCCAGGAGCCACGCTGTCTGCACTGTGCCAGAAGATTTGGAGAATCTGCACATGGACTGGAAAATATCAGACATCATCCTACTGCCGAAGAAATGCAATGCCACAAACTGCCAACTAGAGAAGGATTACTCTAATCCCCGACACGAAGATGATTCTAAAGATCATGCAGAAGTGCTTGGTTAACGTCCTGATCCATAAGGGTAGAGGGATCATGATCACATTGAGAACCTGAGGGGGATCATGAAATAGACAGAAAATCAGAAGAAGCTGTACCTATGCTTCATTGAGAATCATTGATCACAGTGGCAGCTCAATAACTAGTTGTGTGGTTGTGGTGAGTGTGGACCAAATATGGAAGTGCAAGAATGTCTTGGTTATCACCAAACACAGGTTGATCACATTTAGTTTTTGATTTAGTTTAGTATTTAGTTGTCCATTTGGTTTGTTTTCTCCTGTAACAGATTTTGACTGGTCAGAATAAATTAATTTTAATATATATATATATTAGCGGTGGGCCGTTATCGGTGTTAACGGCGTTCGATAATGTGATACTCTTATCGGGCGATATAAAATGTTCGCCGTTAATCTATTCTTAAAGTTGGGTTGGGAACTGGGTCAAAATAGGTAAGCAAACTATGATGACTTTCACCTTGATAGTTTAGCTTGGGTGTATTCCTAACCAAATTGCACAGTAGGGGGCGGGAACGAGTTTTCAAACCTGTGAATTACAAAGACTACCACAACAAATCGTTCGTGTGTTTACATGGATGCAGCAACGAAGCCGCCAAGTTTGCTTCATGGAAAATTCATTTTTAAGAAGCTTCCTAATGGAGACATTGACAAGACTAAAGTTGTTTGCAGCTTATGCAACGCGGAATTAGTTTATTGTAGGAGTTCTAGCAGTCTGAAGTACCATTTAAACGCGAAGCACCCGTTTGCTAATGCTGCTGGTGCTGGGTCAAGCACTGATGCAGCCCAGGGGAAGAGTCGCCACCGCTGAAAACAGGTTAAATGTACTAAATGTTGGCTTACATTTCAAATCTCATATTTAGCTGAATAAACATCAACCCCTATTTTTTAAATATCAACCCCTTTTAATGCACAGTATGTAGGCTTACAAATTCATGTTTGACTGAATATGCCCTCTTAAAGTATATAGGCTTACAGTACTATTTTCATGTTTAACTGAATAAATCGTTAAACATGAGTACATTTTATTGAGCATGTTTTTTTTCTTCAAGTATCAAAGTAGAACAGCTTCCTCAAGCAGTCATTGATGCATTTTGGAAACAGGAGATGAGCCCCTGGTCTAATGCACCCTCTGTATTAAGAAACCCTATCTCAAAGACTGACTTTTAGTCATTACTTGGGTAGCACGCATTAATCTAGATTAATTTCAGGATTTCAGTGAGATTAATCTAGATTAAAAAATTTATCTATGACCACCCCTAATATATATATTCAGTGCTGTTTGAAAGTTTGTAACATCCTTTGTGATGTGATGGCTGGCTTAACCAGGTGAGCCACCACAGGGTTTTGGTAGGTAGGACACAATTGCGGAGTTGGCTTATGACTGGGAGTGAAGGGAGATGCCAACTCACCCCTGCACACAGACTCAGCAAATCCTTGACCCATATTGTGATTCATCCACCTGTACCTGTTCTTTATTTATGTTCTCCTCTGCCTTCCTCTGCCTGCCTCTCCTCTGCCTGCCTGCCTATATAAACCCACAGGTACAGTCCACCTGTCCTGCACAATAAACCCAGTTGTTATTCAACAGTGCTACTGGACATGCCATTCCAAGCTGTTAAAGACTGTTACTGTGCCTACCGCACACACTGATTTGTTAAACGATTCTAGTGCCTTGTTCATTTTGTTCTCCTTAGTTCGCCCGAGTTATTATGAAGAATACAGATGTGCCACTACCAACCTCGCCTCCTGTTCCTTCCTTGCAAAAGTAGTCAAGCTTGTAGTTGAAGTCTAAATGTATTATAACAAAACTAATAACTAATTAGAAATATTTCTATCTGTTCAAAACAATAGGGTAAATTGTGACCAACAGATATATGTGGGGAAAATGCTTTGCCATGTTAATAGCAGCAGAGCATTTGAATGCAAATAATAACTTTCCAATGGCAAGCACTGGACATTGAGAATCCTATGATGTGTCTGCCTACTGGTTTATAAACTTCTCTAATGATGATTCATTGTGTTTCCCCACTGAACCTCATTTTGCAGTCTCTTTTTGAATAACAGAGATGGGCCTACCCATTCTGATACACTCTACTGTTGCATGTGCCCAGTTCTCCCTCTTGGAGGCCATGAACGCATAGCAGTGTCCTCTGAACGGAATCCAAGTCTTGTGTCGCTTTGGTTCCGGGCAGTTTCCAGGGTGCTGAGGAGGCTCGGTGGGGGCAACATCTGTAGACAAAGAACAAAAGAAGCTAGTTCTGTGACATAAACTGAACAAAGGTGTTAGCAAGTCATAACTGATTTTAACCTTCTACAGTTTGTCTGTTTACTTTCTCAGGTTTTAAATCACACATGACAGAAAACAGAGTCAAACACACAGAAAAACTCAAAATCACCACTGGATGCCAGACCCAGTGAAGACCCAGAGAAAACTCAAAATCACCACAGGATGCCAGACCCAGTGAAGACCCAGAGGACTTCACTTGCCTGAATGCCACAGTCCACTTCAACTTCATTAGATACTCCTGTCCTAATTATTATATATAATATATTATATATACATTATATTAATAATTAGGATAAAGTGGCAGGTGAGTGTATATCATACATATATGTCAAACATGTACATACATAGTATATCATACATAATTATAATCACCACATACCACATACTCTTGCAAAGTTTTGCCTACCTTTTGGAAAGGTATACCAAGCATCTTCTAAATTGTGCCTTTGTTGTTCTCTGAGTGTTTTCTTATTGTTTTTTTGTATATTTTTTTATGCGGACTGTTTCAGCACTTTGATTTGGATTGTGTTTATAGAGGCTTGCCCTCTCTGGTATTGACCCTTATTCTGCTGACGACAATTCTTATTAAAACCCTTATCTTTATCTGCATTCGTCTGCATATGGTGTATTGATATAATGTTCCTACAGTTTTGTGCCTGTGCGAGAGTTGTCTTTTTTGCTTGCCCTCCGCACGGAGCTTAAATGTGTTTTTTGTCACATTAAACGTTTGATGTTTCACCAATCTCGTCATATATATATTGATGACTTCAGTACTAAATTGTATCTCTGCCCAGACTGTTTCTTCTTCTGTAACACCTAGGTTTGCATTTCTCTTGCATTTTAGGTTTGAAAAAGGCTGTGGTACTCCGGGGTATTCAAGCAAGTCATCTTATTTGTGTACTCTTACTATTACAGTTGCAGTTTCTCTTCAAACAGATACATTTGTGATTTAACTAAATGGGTACATGTCCAGAATTATGTTGATTAGCTGCATGTGAGAAAGCATTGTTAGAGGGGAAAAAAATAATCCAATCCAGTCTGGCCTCTTACCAGGACGTTTATCATTAGACTGATTCAGGTGGCATTTTTGTGGTGTGGTGTTCTATTACACATTATTAATATCAATAGCACCATGTCAGTTGGGCTACCTGGGGAACTCTTGCAGAGAGAGTAGTAGGTGTTGTTGCAGTTTGCCGTTTTCCAGTATCCATCCGTGTCGATGTACACACAGGCCTTGTTCTGACTTGGCTCTCCCTTACCCCAGTTAACATAGCTCAGCATCCAGTTGTCTATCCAGCGGTACTGTCCCTCTGTCTGCAAACACCAGCACATGCACAGTTGGAGTGTGTATTTGTCTGTGTGTGTGTGTGTGTGTGTGCTAGTATACATGTACGTGGCATCATATATGACCCTGACCATGTGTATGTTTGCATGTCATACAGTATGTGTGTGCTTGTACATGTTTGGTCTAAAATTCCCTTGTTTTTCTTTTGGGGTTGTGTACATGAGTTTTTTCTCAGTTACACACACACACACACACACTCTTTGTGTAATGTAGTAACCACTGACCTCTGTGGAGATCAGTGCCCTCAACATCATGGGCCCTGGCCATTCTGAGCTGCTCTATCACTGAAGAGCAGACTAACTTGCTTACCAGGATACTGTTGAGGCCAATCCACGTAGGCTGTTTGAATCTGTCAATCCTGAGAATTGCAAAAGCCTGGGTGATGGAGTCCAGCACACTGGCCAAGTCAGTATCATCCGCCCTGCACTGTCTCCTGGCCTCGTCCCAGCTCATCTTCTCCATCTGCACCTTGTACGAGTTGTTCCCCAGTGCGAAATATGTCAGCGGTGATGCTGTTGTCACTGGAACTTGTATCTGAGAGTCTGAGGCGGACATGCAGCAGATATGGGGGTGGGGGGGGTTAGTGATATTCGACTACTCACATTTCTAGAGTCACGGCCGTAAGAACTGATAAATCTTAGACATCAGCTAAGATGCACATAAATAAAATCCATCTTGATGCAAATGACAAAGATCATCAAATGCATGAAAATAAATGTGTTCAAAATATGTATGCCCCATATTACAACTGATAATTTGTAAATATTCTGCTGACCATAATGTGGGCAAATGTTGGCTAAATACTGTAACTCCCAGCACATTTTTACAAGCTAATGTTATTACATCAAAATATCAAGCTGCCCATTATTGTACTTGTTACAAATAACAGACATGTAATTCAAACACTGTATATACTGTACAAAATGAACTGAATCAAGTGGCTACTGTAGCTATAGACTGGAAGCTGGCTTTCACCATTTTCACTAGATAATGTTCAGGGGTAACAGGATATATTCAGAGTCCAAATGTTCTGTTCAAATAATTAAAAAATGTAATAACACATTACATCATATCTACAAATTACATATAATTACAAAAAAACACAATATTTAATTAAAATACTGCAAGTCACTGCTGACTATAATTAAAACTACTCACCAATGTTCCTCTTGCAGATGAAACCTCGCTTTTCGCTGCAATCTTCAACTTTCCACTTGCCAGTGATCTTTGTGCTCTCCCTCACCATAATGACACAGTCAAACTACAGGTAATGATGATAACAGAATCTACTGTCAATGGATACATTATAATGTTAGAACTATTTACATAATTATTTCTGGGATCCAGCATAATTATTTAATGTTGTAATTAAATATACTGTTCTTTGTATATAGTATAGATCACTGAAGATGTACTGTGATTCTGTAGTTGGGCCATGTTGTTGTGTCCTTATAAGGTACTCTGGGTATAAATGTTTCTTGGAATTTTTGAGAATTGCCTGTCACACTCTATAGCAAACAAAAATGATTTGAATTTTGAGTTTGCTTTCAATTTTGTTCATGCTGCCTTTATGTGTTTGTTTGATATTTTATATTTCAAGGTTAACTTCCTCACTAACTCTTGAGTCCATTCCCATTCAGCCAGCAGACAGAACAGCACGTGACATCTCAGTGGTTCATCCAATATGACCACATTGTCACGCCTCTTTTGCCATGCCACGCCTCTTTTGCCATGCCACGCCTCTTTTGCCATGCCACGCCTCTTGTCCAGGTGCCCTCTCACTGTCATGAACCACGGCTTCTCTGGTGATGTCTATCATTATACCTTGGCCCCTATGTCATCATTCAGTAGTGAATGTATTTGCTTTTAAATACTTGCAAATGTTACTATGCTTTTTTTCTAAATGTTTATTTATTGTTTTACTAATCAGGCAAACAGCTGATAAGTATGTATAAGTATGGATAAGTATGTATAAGTATGTGCAAATGTTTAGAGTTAAGAGTTTATAATAAGAAAAGGGTACTTGCATCTGATCCATATGATCTGCGGCCATATGGGATTGACACTGGATGACCTCTGGCCCAGTTGGTGAACCGGACACTTTTGCCATCCGTCCACAAGAAGCGCATCTCCCAGTTGACATCATTCAAGCCAATCCACACGTCATCGTGTGTAGTGAGCATCATGGCAGTGAGGAATGCTGTAAAGATGCATATTTCGTTTAAGTCAGGGGTGTCCAATCTTTTTGCAGTTTGTTGTCGAGAAAAAGTGTTTGGGCCAACTTGGGGGGGGGGGGTATCTGTCTGCATGTGATGGGAGAGCAGGGGAATATGGGACTGCAGTATAAATCAAGTTGTCACATAGGGCAACGCCCCCTCTCGTAGCTGTCACTCTGGGTTCCCTCATGTCCGTGTTCCCTGCCTGTTTGTCCCGCCCTGCTCGTTTGTCGCGTTTATTCCTTGTTTGTTGCCACGCCCCAGTGTCATTGCCATCACCTGTGCCTAGTTAGTCTCTATGTATAAAGTCCCAGTATTTCCCCAGTCCAGTATCCGTGATTTTGTCTACTTTGTGCCTTGTGCTTTGTTCCAACCTGTTCGTTGTGAGTATTGTTTCCGCTGCCAGTATTCCTGCCTGTTCTGTGTTTCCCCGTCGTGTTTAGTACCGATTATGTCTGTTCGTATTTCATGTCTGGACTGCCTGCCCGTTGTGACCCATGCCTGTTTTATCGACCCTGGTTATGGTATTCCCCGTAATAAATCTCGCTCATCTCAGCGATTGTGTCCGTCTCCTCGCTCCGTGGCGCGTGCCACGTTACATAATCACGGATCTGTCCAGGACACAGCGAGAGAGCGAGACTCCGGTGAGTTTAGTCGCTGTAACGAGTTGTTGGCTGCTTCCGTGCAGTTTAACTCTCATGTGTTACAGCGCGAACGAGCCGGAGACAGGAATACCCCTGGCGCTGTGGGAACAAGGAAGTCTCACCGAAGAAAGCGCAGTCTCTCACAACTGGCTTTCGCGGCGAGACTCCTTTTGAGCGCTGTGAGTCTGCCCTGCTTGACGAACGCCACAGGGGTGAGCAACCTGTGGTACAAGCAGCGGGCAGACGGAGGGAATGCACAGACGAGCTTTGGCTTACCCCTCGGTCGGCTCTCAATGGCTGCTGCAAGCTCCCGACGCCTCAGAGGAGACGGAGCCATCGCAGAGAGAGCCACCGAGGGGCGTGTGTGTCTGCGTGTTCTTCCAGGCTCAACCCGGACCCTGAGGAGGAGGACCTAACCCCGCTGATCCCGCCGGCTACTCCACACGACACCCCCATGTATTTTTTGGGGGGGAGTACAAGCGACGTCGGCTTGGCGGACACGCCCCCCGATGACGTCAGTATGGTGGCTCCGCCCCCCGAGGACGTCGGCTTGGCGTACACGCCCCCCGAGGACGTCGGCTTGGTGGCTCCGCCCCCCGAGGACGTCGGCTTGGCGTACACGCCCCCCGAGGATGTCAACATGGCGGCTCCACCCCCCGAGGACGTCGGCTTGGTGGCTCCGCCCCCCGAGGACGTCGGCTTGGCGGCTCCGCCCCCCGAGGACGTCGGCTTGGCAGCTCCGCCCCCCGAGGACGTCGGCTTGGCGGCTCCGCCCCTTGAGGACGTCGGCTTGGCGGCTCCGCCCCCGAGTGCATCTCCTCACCTCAGGTTCCTGTCCCCGCTGCCCGTAGGCAGTTCGTGCCTGTTCCTGTCCCCGCTGCCTGTAGGCAGTTCGTGCCTGTTCCTGTCCCCGCTGCCCGTAGGCAGTTCGTGCCTGTTCCTGTCCCCGCTGCCCGTCGGCAGTCCACACCGGTTCCTGTCCCTGCGACCCAGGAGAGGTCGTCCACACCGGTTCCTGTCCCTGCGACCCAGGAGAGGTCGTCCACACCGGTTCCTGTCCCTGCGACCCAGGAGAGGTCGTCCACGCCGGTTCCTGTCCCTGCGACCCAGGAGAGGTCGTCCACGCCGGCTCCTGTTCCCGCTGCCCGCCAGCGGACGCTGCCTGTTCCCGCTGCCCGCCGCCAGGCCGTGCCTGTAACCCCAGAGACTGTGCTGCCCCCTGCTGGGCACGGACTCTTTGTGCCCCCTGCTCTGCCCTGTACTCCTGTCTCGTTGCCCCTGCTCCCCTTGCTCCCTTGTTCCGTCCCTGGATTTGTGTTGGTTCCTGTTCCTGTGTGTGTATCTGTTCGTGTACATGTACCTGACCCTGTGTCTGTTTCCGGTGATGTCCTCTCTGTCCCGGTTCCCGTGTCTGTTCCCCAGATTGTGACCCACTTCGTTCCTGTCCCAGTCTCCGTCGTCCAAGCCGTGTTTGCCTCAGTGTTTACCTCTGCCCTGTCCCCTGGCCCCGCTCCAGTGTCTGTCCCCGGTCCTGTCCTGTCCAGCCCTGCTCCTGTGCCTCGCCCTGGCCCTATCCGGTCTCCCTGTGTCCCGTGTCATGCCGTGTCCCGGCCCAGCTCTTGGCCTGTCTCCCTGTCTCCAGTCCCTGCCGTGTCCCAGGTCCCTCGTCCTATTTTGTCTGGTCCTGTCCCTCCGGTCTGTCCTGTGTCCGCTGTCCCTGTCCTGTCTGCCCTTGCGTGCCCCGGAGTGGCACGCTTTGAGGGGGGGTTCTGTCACGTAGGGCAACGCCCCCTCTCGTAGCTGTCACTCTGGGTTCCCTCATGTCAGTGTTCCCTGCCTGTTTGTCCCGCCCTGCTCGTTTGTCGCGTTTATTCCTTGTTTGTTGCCACGCCCCAGTGTCATTGCCATCACCTGTCCCTAGTTAGTTTCTATGTATAAAGTCCCAGTATTTCCCCGTCGTGTTTAGTACCGATTATGTCTGTTCGTATTTCATGTCTGGACTGCCTGCCCGTTGTGACCCATGCCTGTTTTATCGACCCTGGTTTTGGTATTCCCTGTATTAAATCTCACTCATCTCAGCATTTGTGTCCGTCTCCTCGCTCCGTGGCACAAACCACGTTACACAAGTCTATCTTCTGCCATCTTCTGGTAAAATATAAAATTCTCTTTTAAATTTTGAACTGCACTTTGGACACCCCTGGTTTAAATGAAACCCATCACAAAAGTTCTGACCAATTTGCTGTCAGTTCCATAAATCTTTAGATTTTATCACTTTTTATTATTTTATATATTTTATTATTTTTATTTTTTATTATATTTTAATGAATTCTAAAATAATGTACAGCACCTTCTAACTGAATTGGAACAAAAGTGCATGATGAGTCAGCACTAAGTGTAGAGATTCACATTTAAAGAGAGTTTATGAATTCTAATTCAAAGTTTACCTTGTTCTGTTTGACTCCCAATGGAAACCAAGTTGCCTCCTTGAGAGATGCAGTGCTGCCGGGCATCATGCCATGTTTTCTCATCACCTTTCCCTAAAATTTTATAACACTAGAAAGAAATTAAAATTCTGTGAGATCAGAAATGTTAGATTCTATTTGCCAATGTTGTCCATGTAGTCATACATGTGAGCTGTTGTTTTTGGATTAGTTATAACATTTCATTTGTTTATAATTTCACAAACCCTTAGTTTATGTAACTGCAAATTTACTTACTTTTCCCTGGAAAGAGACCCATTCAGGAGCACAACCTCCTGATGGTGCAGTTACGGGTGCCATTGTGTTGGGGATTAAATTACTTTTTCTTTTACAGATAGAGGGTAATGGTACTCCACAGTTAATGTCATTCCAGAAGCCTGATTGATAGAGATGTTTAGATTTATCCTCAACCTTACATGGCAATATTTGGCATTATAAAACAGAAATAATGCAGAAAAATCCCTCTTACCCATATCCTTGTAAATGGTCACACAGTTCTCATCATTGTTAGCAAAGTTTGGTTCATTTTGATTCCATGCTGTATAGACAACTGGGGACCCATCTAACCAACTAGAAGAAAACATGGAGAAATATTTAAACATCTAACAAAGAAAAATATTTCACTTAGCAAAATGGTTTGTGAACCTTCATTTGGTGTGACTTTTTGGGTAGGATTACCTAAAAGACTTATCCAGTCCGACTGTCATTCCAATATAGTACTGGTTCTCATTGCTCCTTGAAATCTGCAAAAAGGAATTTAACAAACACTATGAATGGTAAGAACATTGCCCTTATCTATTACAATGGCGATACTAAAATCAAAGAACTCTGGGTCCTTTACCTGCTTCCAAATAAACTTCCTCTCAGTTTGGCCAGTTATGACAACGAGGTCAGAATGGTTGCTCCTGCAAAAATCACGAGCATCTTCCATAGACAGAGCATTTTTATTGATGAAATACTGATAACTACTGAACTCAATCCAGCCATCAGCAGTTATATTAAACTCCTCTATGGATTAGAAAGAATACAAACATAACCAACAATGGTATATTTACTGTAAATTGCATGTATTCTATAGCATTATATAGCTTAATTTAAATTGTTACAAAGTACACAGTGAAGTTTTAAAGTTATTACCTTGGGGGGCACTTGTAGGTGGTGGTTTGGGAGTTGTGCCTGTGGCATAGCCAGGAATTAATTCAGGGGGTATGAAAATGTTAAATGAAATCACCATGTAAAATCAAATTGACAAGTGCAGTTTAGTTAGTAGTAGAGTGGTCGAAGACTACTAAAGAAGTAGTCTTTGTACTGTTCAGAATTCAACATGTCATTAATTAAAGACACGAGCTAAATCAACAAATCTTAACATTAATAGACGTAGGAAATAAAATTATGGCTGTTCCACTAGTTTTAGCTTCATCACTAATGCAGCTAGATGGCTATATTTTTATTAGAAATGCAAAAATGCATGGTCCTTAGTGGTTAACCATGTATCTCAAAATAGCAGGTGTTAGAGAATAAAACATGATTAATCCATCTAATGGATGTATTAATTTCGTGTCTAGGGCTTTGCCCTTTTAATAGCATAATTAAAGCAATATTAAAGCAATTACTGTACAAAATCACAAAAACACTTGGTCATGAAAGGGGGTTAAAACCCAAAATTACAGTCCCCCTTCCAAGCTATGCCAGAACTCTGGCAAGTGAGTAGTGAATAAACATTAGGACCGACAACAACTGTTCTATGGTCACTGTAGATGGAATCATTTGTTTGGCAATACTGAAATTTGTGAAAGGTCAAAATGTGTCTCAGACAATTTTGTTGAACACCTACCCAATCGTATCTGGCAGATCCAGTCATTGTAGGCTTCACAGTCCCTATCATTCCATCTGTGGCCAAAGAAAAAGGTAACTTCTGCACAAAGCTCATTATCATTGTAATTATTGGGTTCACCATAGCTCCAGTTTTCATAGTCCGACTGGAATGCAGAAACACACACAATAGAGAACTAAAATAGGAAGCTCAAGACATTCAAACCCAAAGCAAACTCAAAGCTAAACCTGCAAACTGCTATGCAATTTCTGCTAAAGTAAAACCAAATCTTGATTATTTGATTATTTGATTTGATTAATTTTCTCTGTGATCTGAGTGCCATTGGTATACTGAGATAAGGTTATTGATTCACCATGTGTATACAGGTCTTTGTGTAATGTGTTTCAAAATGATGTCTAATTAACCACTCCAAAAAATAAATAAATGTTTAAATGTTACAATGAGGATATTGAGGTAATATACTGAAATAATTTAGAACAAACTCACTGGAGTTTCATCTGTCCACACAAAGCCAGCATTTCTATCCAGACTGGAAAACCCAATCCATGCTGGATCATTGTTTGAATTATACCTATTAAAAGACAGTTAATTAATTGTGTCAAGGAATCACTGCAAAATAATATCAGTACCACTTGAAATAAAACTATGAAGCACCCTTGAAATTATTGTGGGGTACATTTATACATTTATACAAAAAAAAGTTTATACATTTTTTCAAAAGTATACATTACATAAAAATGTCACTTACGATAGACTGTCACTTTCAGCTTGAGAGTGGAAGCTTGCAAGATCACCACCAATTGCTCTGCAGAAATCACGGGCTTCAAGCCATGTTTTCTTATTGTCAATTTTATTTTTATATTCCTGAGAAGTGTAACATTTTTGTGAGTATATGCGTTACCTCATCATATCATTGTGTGTGTGTGTGTGTGTGTGTGTGTGTGTGTGTGTGTGCGCGCGCGTCTTTAAAAAGGTCTGTACCCGAATGCAATTAGCAGAATCTTTTTTTAACCATTTAGACGGGCAGCTGAGAGGTTGTGTTGTAGGTGGCTCTTTAGTCGTGGTAACACCTTCTGCTATTTTTTTACAGATGGACTTCTGCTTTTGGTCACAGGAAATTACATCCCATAATCCTGCTGAGGTCCCAGTTAACATGGCAACACATCCCCTGTGTTTATCTGTCAGGTAAAAACAAAACAGACATGGTTAATAATTCTTGACTCAAAATGGCAGTTTCCATTTACAGTGTTTCTTTCTCAAACATAATTACAAGCATTTCAACGTAACGTAACACAACATTAATGTAAATATTTGAACAGAACAAATACTGTAAAATTTAAATTTTCAGTAATTCAGTGTCCTCAAAACACCACAAAGATAAGTCTGGGTCTTTAAAATATTTATGGAAAAAATCATTGCACTTCTTTGAACCACATGCTTTAAAACGTTTTATAATTTCTTTAAATGTTTCTGGTTCTTTAAATGTTTCTAATTGCTCCATCAATATCAAGATCTTTAGCATAACAAGTGAACATTGTATTGTATGTTACATGTACCTGGCATTCCTACATTAAAGTGTGTAAATTTGACTGTTTCCTTATTTGTCCACTCAAACCGTTCAGCTCGTTCAGTATTGGACAGTCCAATCCAAAAATATTTTTCAGGTCGCAGACCAACTTGGCTGATCAAAAACGCATTCTCATACCTAATAAAAACCACAAATTATATACATATCATATTACATTATACACAAAGTGATTTCAGGCAATACAAAATATATTCACTTTACACTGACAAGAAAAACAGATGAATTAATATAATGCAAAATCATGACAGATAATGTTTGCGTTACCTGTCATTGACCTGCACTAGGCCAGCTCCCTTCTGTCCACATGTAGCTTTGGACTCGTTGAAGGTTTTGGCTTCTACACCAATGCTATAACAGAAAGAGCTAAATCTGATCCAACCCTGTAGAAACCAAGAAACCAGGATTTAGCTTTGAAAGCATTATGGATATGGAATTGTATTCTAAGTATTTCATTTGTTGATGTGCAAGAAAAAGTGACTAATTATTGAAGGACAGGTGAATGTTAACAAAATAAGGTGAAATCCAGAAGTGGCCAGTTCAGGAAGTAAAAGTCCTCTCTAGGGTTTTACACCAGAAGTTTGAAATTATTAAATAAATCAAGAGGGTGATACAGAAACATGTAATGACTTTAATTTTTAATCACCTGAACTATTCCACTATTCCCCAATTGATATTATGATTTTCTTCAGTTATGTTTACTTCAGTGAAGTTGCTATATTGCCAATTGTGATTTTCACCCAATCGGACTTAGTCCTCCACATTTACCCATTGGTGCACTGAGAACACACCGACACACACACACACACACACACACACACACACACACACACACACCAGTGATCATTGGGGCACTGTGGTACACACACCACCAGACCATAACTACCCATTTGGCCCATTAATAGTGTTAATTAATGTATTAAAAGTTCACCATCAGTAACATGTGGCATGAATTTTTTTTTCACTGTCTTGGAATACACTGATCCGGTAACATTCAGAATTAGCTATCATCAGCATTTTCCTCTGGTAATGAGCTCTGACCCTGTGAGTGTGGATTGATGATTTCTAACTTCATTGTCTTTGTTTCCTAAACATGAATCAGCAACTTTACCATGTCTTGTCTTTTCCAAATAATGTTTTATGTGTACAGGACCAGAAATGAGCCATCTCAGATGTAACCTTTTCTTAGGATGTTTAGTTAAAAGGAAGAAACATGTCAGTGCACCATCAGCTAAGTCAACTACTACTAGAGTAACTCTAGCAATTTTAAGTATTGGCCAGATGACATTTTTTGCATATATTTGTGTCTTGAATTGATTTGCAATATTAGTGGACCACGGAATTAATACGGTCTTAAATTGGACCTGTGCAGGACTGCATCAGAAAGCATTAGGGTGCAAAGTATTGTTGTTCAAGTATAATTTACATGAGTAGTCCTGCTAAAATGTTCAACCATTAGTATATTGAAAACTTGGCCACCAGAGTTCTGGCCATACATAATTATCTGCTAACATTACTTTGAAATTGTATATTTTAGGGCAAGGATCTTATGCACTTCATCTTTCACAGTATTGTAAACATTGTGTTCTTTTATCTAGATTTGGGTTACCTTGGGTTAGGAAGAAAAACTTCAATATTGATGAATGATGTAAATCTTGTAAAGGTATCTAGGTTCTACTACAAATATCTTTGTTTGGTTGTATGTTTGGTTATATGTATAACTTTTTTACTGTCTGGAATGCTTAAGGCTTATAATGTGGCAGGATGGAATATTCTCTACAGCCTCTAGGTCAGGGGTGTCAAACAAATGTGTCCCACTGCATCATTTTATGTGGCCCACGATACACTGTAAAAAAATATTTTTTGACTTTGTAAATATAATTAAGTTTATTTAAGTATTATCTAAAAGAATAATCTAGTACAGTCTAGTTACTTCAGAATTTCACGTAAAATTATATGTAATACTTGGTGTTTCTTTGTAAATACATTTGTAAATTATAGTCTAAATGGCAAATTCAAATTTTAAAAGTTTTTGTATTTTTTTCTTTTTGTGAGAAGCAAAACTGAAAACAGCAAGAAAAGGTCACTTGCAGGATCCACGCATGCACAGTGACGTCAGCTTTTGTTCCAAGTCAAACATTTTTCACACGGAATGCAGCAGAGATTTAACTTACAGTTTTTTAAATAAACGTTTGAGACTGCCATGTTAACAATCCAAGCGGTTAGCTTTACTGAGGCAATGTTAGTTTATTTCCGGTTCGGGTTATTGAACTGCAAGGCAGAAGTATTAGCAAAGTAACTTATGCTAACTGGGATTAATAATTAATGTTCAGAAATAAGGATGGTCACCATTAAAGTATAGTAAACAGTGTAAATATAATCATTTGAATGTGCTTGAATGTAGATTCAAGTGTGTTTTTGGAAAGGCTTCGCCGTGTTAAATTCTTAGTTATGTAGTTTAGCTGCTGAAGTCTTTTTTTCAGTACATCAATATGTGAATACTTTAAGAATATTTAAAGCTTTATATATTGTAGCGGCGCACTCTAGCCCTGATGTTATTTTTGTATAGTAGGGGGCTGGGCATTCATCTACCCAGAATGCCCCTTGAGTTCATCTTAGGCACAGTTACCGTGTCTAATAGCTAGAATAGGGAGGTGAGTGAGGTTCCGCTTTATATAGGTATATGTATATAAGAGTGAAGAGTTCTTCTGTTGTGCAATATTGATGCACTGCTTGTGTGAGCTGGTGTTGCTGCAATAAAAAGAGCATTTTTTTAACTTCTTCACAATATGTTGTGCAATGTTTTGATTTCATTCCATGTAAAATTTTAATGCACGTTTTGTTTCAGAAATTAATACTGTAATAAACAAAATATTTGGCAGTTAAGCATTATTAAAGAACTTCAAAATTACTACTATTATGTAAATAATAAAAGCAATGGGAGAATGTGGTGCTACATTGTTGTAGTAACATCTACTAAGGTACACTGAGTAAAATCTAATTGTATAAATGTGTTGCAAAGTAACATTTACTGAAACAGTTGTTAAATACACTGAGAATTATGAGTAAGTATTACTTGAATATATGCTTTGTTATATGTACTTGTTTTTACATGGAAAAACTTTCCTAAGTTTTTTAAATAAACCCTACTCCACATTTTTTTCAGTGTAGCTTAAAGCCTAATTGTCTAAAAAAACAAAAGGTCAAATTGATAATAATGGTAGTAATGCATGGGTTAAAGCAAGAAATTTTCATTTGACTGAAAATTTTTCCTGGCAAAAGACAATGCCAGCAATTACTGAAAATGTGGTGTAGTTGGGACGCGGCCTCTTTTGCCTAATTCCACATATTAAACACATTTACAAAGTATACTTATCTATCTGGGGGTCCTCTTCCAGAAAATTATTTAAAGATCAAGTCAAATTTAGTGAATCTTGGTGAGTTTTAAAAGGTATGACGGAGATAAAAAAAAACAAACTATGAGAAACTATGTTCACAACTGTTCACACTGTCTTCTAACTGCTTCCAAGTAAACTAACTTGACTTCTATACTGTTTTGGTGATCTCATGCTCAATAAGGTACTTCATTAGACTGTAAAAGATAACAGTTCTGTATCAGTAACAATTTACTGTCTCATTTGGGCATGTTGCTCATTCTTTTTATAAAGACTTCAGAACTGGGGAGTTTTCAGGATTACGCGAATAATGTCCTGTACGCAGTTATCCTATCCTGACGCTGTCCTCCTCGGTCCCAAGCCGCATAACCGTGTATTCTTCCGCCGCGCACACCAAACACCAAGTTCCGTTTAGACGCACGGATCAACGTTAAACTTAATTAAGTTAAATATTTATACATATACTCGAAATGATTCGAAATAATTCGCTTTTAATCACATTATTTAATGGTGGTTTATTTCCAAAACGCCCAATCTTAACGTCTTCACGTTCTCTCATGTTTCGTCCTGGAATTACAAGAGGCTCGTATTTGTTAACGTAAAGAGAACTGTTCAGTCAGACAGATATTTGTTGTGAAACTAAGTAGTTACAATTTCAAGCATTTCAAGTAGGCTACTTAGCCTAAATTCCAGCACTTTTCACACGTGAAACACAAAGCAACATTAAAATTCATCAGGTAAATGTTCATTCCCCTGTTTTGCGGGGTATTTCTTTATACTACCAAAGAATGACGCGCCAAATAGCCTCCAGAGTTCGCGCAGGTTTGCGGGAGGTTAATGGAGTCGCGCGCTACGGTCAGGCAGGAGGGGGAGGTCACTTTTCTAGTTATGTCCGAAAATCAGAAGGTGCACCCGCAAGTCAATCAAACGACACCGCCGTCATCCATCCAGCGCTGATGAGCGCCAGTAAGAATCATATTTCGACCACAAAACAGATAGCACACGCGTGTGTGGTTTATTATTATTTGACGGATTTTTTCCCCCCAAAAATCAAATGACGGAAATCCGTCGTAGTGACGGAGAACTTTAACCCATGTAGTAATGATCCCCAAATGTCCAAGAAAAGAAAAATCTATACAGTTGGAAGGGTGTTTCAAGAAAGATGGGAAAGCTTTGATTAAATGATTAGATATGTAGGCCTTCCTCAAAATTTAAATGGATGTTCTAGGTCACATATGTCAAAGTCAAGGCCCGCGGGCCAGATCCGGCCCGCGAATTGATTATCTATGGCCCCCTGGATGATATTTAATTACTATTAGAACCGGCCCGCAGGCCACAGCCGCCCGCTGGTGTTTTGCACGCACAAAAGGTCCGCTCGGCGAAAATGACGTAATCGCAGTGGCTCCGCCCGTGGGCGAGGGCGTCGCGCGCTGTCGATTCGCGAGGTCGTGCACCTCTCGAATTTTGTAACGTTGTGCGCACCAGCACGTTAAACTTAATTAAGTTAAATTTTTATACATATATTCGAAATGATTCGACATAATTCGCTTTTATTCACATTATTTAATGGTTGTTTATTTTCAAAACGCCCAATCTTAACGTCTTCACGTTCTCTCATGTTTCATCCTGGAATTACAAGAGGCTCGTATTTGTTAACTGTTCAGTCAGACAGATATTTGTTGTGAAACGAAGTAGTTACAATTTCAAGCATTTTCAAGTACTTTAGCCTAAATTCCAGCACTTTTCAAACCTTTATTACTTTATTCATTTAATGTACAGGACATGTTTTCTTTGAAGGAAGTTTGTTTTTATCTGTTTGCTTGTTGAAAAATTTTTTCACTTGAAATTACTGACAGTAATAATAATAATAAACACTGTGTTAGGTCTTGGTTCAATAGGCTATGTGCAATCGTTTCAATGTTTATTTAAACATTGAAACGATTGCACATAGCCTATTGAACCAGTCCGGCCCTCGGCTTGTAGCAAATTTGGTTTTTTGGCCCTCGGTGCATTTGACTTTGACATCCCTGTTCTAGGTGAAAGTTTAAGGAATTAGTTTTAGTCCAGGAGATTTTTGATAATTTTTCTTGACAGCACAGTCTCTAAACTGGCAGTTATAATTTTAAATTCTGAACATTCAGCCATTCATTCCTATGTGGAAGTTTAAAATGTTTAAACTTGAATTCATTAAAAATTACAAAGCCTATTAGTTATAAAAAAGCACAGAACTTGAAACGCAGTTTGAACAGTGTCTGTACGTTAAGCGGTTCCGGCTGTATTAATTACAGAAATGTGTGGTGGAAGAAGATGAAGAAGAAGAAGAAGAAATAATAAGAAGTATGAGGAATAACAATAGAAGGCTTTTCAAGCCCTCTATCAAAACCATAAATGCTTAAGCTCCATTACCTTAAGCTAGGGGTGTCAAACTCATTTTCACCGCAGGCCACCTCAGCATAATTGTTGCCCACAGAAGGCCATATGTAACAACTACTCCTTAATGTTAAATAACTCTGAATGTATTACTTACTCAAGTTACAAATTTTACACGTACATATATATCAGGGCTCTCAAGTCTCACGCATTTGACCGTCTTCATACGCTCACACGCCACACTTCCGATTTCACACGGCGAGAAAAAAAATCTAGTTTATTTACCTCCGATCCATATCTATGTCGCCCTCCACTGGCGATCAATCGCGATATACACCCCCCCCCCCCCCCCCCCCCGATACATATATATATATATATATCAGTGGGGAATCCTCAGGGCCCTCTACGCCCTCTCAGAGGGCCTAAAAATATTCTTAAAACATAAATATATATAATATAATTTATCCAATTTTATTTTATCTACTTACAGTTTGACAATCGACATCTAAACAATTACAAAAATATAAGCAAATAAATTATTCACCCGTGTCTATTCAATCTGTGTTGGAAGGTGAGGGGTTAAGTGGAAGCCTGTGAGTCTGTGTCTCCCCCTATCAGCACTGTGATGCCCGCTGTTCGTTTACAGAGGGCCTGGCAGTTATAATTCAGCGCAATACCAGTTTCAAATGACAGTAAAATTGACCAATCATATCTTCCCTCTTAGTGGGCGGGCTTAACTGTATGATAATTTCCACCCGCTGTGGCGACGCTAGCTGTCGTTAGCGTACCACCACTAGCTAGTTCCGATTCATTCCTTTGACGTCCTCGTGCGCGTTGTTTACATATTCCGCTTCCGAGGAACACGGAGCTGTGAACCTTATTTTGTTGGAACCTTATTTTTGTTAAGAAGTTATCTAGTACAGATATTACTGTTTATTGCGTGTCTAAAGCTGTACTGTCGTCTCAGTTTTTTTTTCTTTATTGCAGTTAATTAGGAGAGGAAACATTTTTTTTTTCGGGGGGATGGGAGCGGGCCCAGGTTTAATGGTCACGGTTCGCTACTGATATATATATATATATATCAGTGGCGATTGCTCTAAGACTGCAAGGGAAGCTCAGCTTCCCCTAAAATTTCAAAAAATAAGTGATCAAACATATACTGTTGTGTGTACAAGTCATTGGCCTAATATGTGCTACCACGCTCTCAACTTTTGTTCAGAATCAGCTTCTTACATTACATCACTGGCAGAGGTGGGTAGGAACGCGTTACATTTACTCCGTTACATTTACTCAAGTAGCTTTTTGGACAAAAATTTACTTGTGAGAGTAGTTTTAATATGAACGACTTTTACTTTTACTTGAGTAAATATGTGGTGAGAAAAACGCAACTTTTACTCCGTTACAATCGGATTTGCGCCGCGCGCTACCGTTACTTTCGTTTTGTAAATAATTAGTCTTTTCAGTGAGAAGACTGACCAACGTCTCGTCACCCGAGTATGAGTGACAAATCAAATGAAGCCGGTCAATCACGTGATCACATACGCAAACTTTCTCCACCGTAGCAAGAAAGTGACAGAAAAACCTACCGAACATCCCTGACCTCATACAGCCAATGTTTACATTACAAGCGTGTAAAAGGACAGCTATATAATGCGCTGCAGGGTTGCCAAGTTTTCAAGAGCACTTTTAGTGAGATTTAAACCGGAGTGGGGGGGTGGGTTTTTTTTTGGCGTGTGGCGTGAAGTGTGGCGTGAGAGCGTGTGAAGACAGCCAAATGCGTGTGTCTCACGCTCAATGCGTGAGAGTTTGCAACCTTGGCGCTGCCAATTGCATCTGCAAACGTGTGGACATTTCAGCCTACAAGAACTCAACATCAAATATGAGGAAACACGATGCGATAACGTTTGTATGATGTAATTATTACATGTAACGCAGTGCAATACTAAAAACCAGTTCTCACACTGATTGTACACACTAGCAATATATGATGATTAAGTCTGCTACAAATTGATTCAGTTGGTGTCAAGTTGTAGCTACACGTATTGGCTGACAGTCTCATCAGTTAGTGCCTTTGTGGAACACATTAAAGTTACACAGGCCTAATAATTAGGAAAAAACAAAAATACACATTATTTATAATAAATAATTTACATATATAATATTTATTTATAATAAAGAAGAGAATGCAGGCAGGGTGGTGTGGATGGCATAAAGTGTCTGGGGTAACCTGTGAAAGAAGGGTGTCGGCTAGAATGAAAGGAAAGATCTATAGGACAGTAGTGAGACCTGCTATGTTGTATGGCAGGGGTGGGCAATTAATTTTTACAAGGGGCCACATGAGAAACCTGAATTGTGTCAGAGGGCCACACAAACAATAATGACGTCATCACAGTGGCTCCGCCCACCTCACGCAAACTTCCGCGAACGGCGGAGGCGTTTATACTTGCTGCGTCACATTCTGTGCAGTGTTCTCCGAAACGATGTGTGTTGGTATAAAGAAACACCCCTCAAAAACAGGGGAAGGAACATTTACCTGACCAATTTTAATGTTGCTTTTTGTTTCAGATTTGAAAAGTGCTGGAATTTAGGCTAAATACTTGAAAATGTTTGAAATTGTAACTACTTTGTTTCACAACAAATAGCCATCTGAATGAACAGTTTTCTTGTATTACATTAACAAATACGAGCCTCTTGTAATTCCAGGACGAAACATGAGAGAACGTGAAGACGTTAAGATTGGGCGTTTTGAAAATAAACAACAATAAAATAATGTGATAAAAAAGCGAATTATTTCGGATCATTTCGAATATATGTATAAATATTTAACTTAATTAAGTTTAACGTGCTGGGAAATATTGAAATGGACCTTGAAAGTGACGTATATTCCACCTTGTAAAGGTGTATGAACCCTGCAAACATGACTTTGTTCATTGTGCTGAAGCGCGGCGCGCGCGCGAAGTTACAAAATTCGAGAGGTGCACGACCTCGCGAATCGACGGAGCGCGAGGCCACCGTAATTATGTCATTTTCGCCGCGCGGACCCTCGCACCGCGTCAAGTATAAACCAGGCTTAAACCTAGCTTTAAAGCACTTCTACGGCACTTTCAAGGTCCATTTCAATATTTCCCAGCTGACTCAGGTTCTCTCTAAGCTCTGTTTCTGGAACGGAAAACCTGAGCTTTCGTTAACTCTGAGTTTACTTACCCGCTTTCTGGAATACCCCCCTGTTCAGTCAGCTATTTGTTGTGAATCGAAATACAGTTAAGCATTTTCAAGTACTTTAGCCTAAATTCCAGCACTTTTCAAACCTGGAACACAATGCACAATTAAAATTCGTCACGTAAATTTTCCGCCGTTTGCGGAGGTTCGCGCGAGGTGCAACGTTCACTCCCGAAAGTTTAAATTCAGCCTTAACTTGTCGCTGATCACCTACAGTGTTCTCGCACAGCTCACACACACGCAGGTACGTCCACACGGAATTAACACAAACGTAGCGCTTTCAAAATAAAAGCGTCACAGTTGTATTGCACGCACGACATAGATATTTGTTTCATTTATGATTGGCCTCTCGTGGGCCGGACAGGGACGCACAACGGGCCGGATGTGCCCCGCGGGCCGTAGTTTGCCCAGGTCTGTTGTATGGACTGGAGACAGTGGCACTGAGAAAGAGACAGGTGAGGGAGATGGAGGTGTCTGAGATAAAGATGTTGAGATTCTCATTTGGAGTGACGAGGAAGGATAGGATCAGAAATGAGTCTATTAGAGGATCAGCACATGTAGCATGTTTTGGAGATAAAGTTAGAGGAGCGAGATTGAGATGGTTTGGACATGTACAGAGGAGGGAGGAGAGGTATATTGGTAGGAGGGTCTTGAGGATGGAACTTCCAGACAAGAGGAGGAGAGGCAGACCTAAGAGGAGGTTTATGGATGCAGTGGTAGAGGATATGAGAGTGGCTGGTGTGTCAGTGGAGGACACTCAGGACAGGGCCAGATGGAGGACCCCTAAACAGGAATTGCCGAAAGAAGAAGACTGCTGTAATACTGCGAAGTCATGTGGTCAGAGGTGAACATTGGTGTGTATTTAATTTTAAATAATTAACACCCTTGAGCCAGTGTGGCTTTGGACATAGATAATGCCGTGCTGTTTGCTGTGATGGATAATTAAAGTCTAGCTCTTATTTATGCATAGAAATGTAAATCGACAATATAATCTGTAGCGTCTTTATGCGCAGATAAACGAGGGGAGTCGGAATTGGGCACAACACCGGCTGAAAGCCAAATCTATCGCAGTTCAGAAATTGATCAGTTAAGTTAAATGTATTCAGTTCAGTAGATATATGCTTATGCAACACTTTCCATTTTAAAATGGCTTATATAGAGGGTGCGCTCTATAGTCCAGAAAATAACGTAATTTATTTAGCAGTTTATATATATATATATACAGTTGTGATCAAATTTATTCAACCCCCACTGAAATAAAGTGTTTTGGCCAGTTTGACATTGATTTTGATCATTTCAGTCATCTTATTTACAATTATATCAAAGAGGCACTTATAAATTAGACAAACATAACATAATATTTATGATGGAATAACCACAAATGTCTTTACTGTGCTCACATCATTATCAGTTTTATTCAACCCCCTAGTGACATTATTTTTTAGTACTTAGTACAACATCCTTTTCCAGTTATGACAGCTTTCAAGCGTGAAGCATAGCTTGACACAAGTGTCTTGCAGCGACCTATGGGTATCTTAGCCCATTCTTCATGGGCAAAAGCCTCCAGTTCAGTCACATTCTTAGGCTTGCGCACTGCAACTGCCTTCTTTAGGTCCCACCAGAGGTTCTCAATTGGATTTAAGTCTGGTGATTGCGATGGCCACTCTAGAATGTTCCAGCCTTTCATGTTCAACCATGCTCTAGTGGACTTGGATGTGTGCTTCGGATCATTGTCCTGTTGGAAGGTCCAACGTCTCCCAAGCCGCAGGTTTGTGACTGACTCCATCACATTTTCCTCCAAGATCTCCTGGTACTGAAGGGAATTCATGGTACCCTGCACACGTTGAAGCTTTCCTGTACCATTAGAAGCAAAACAGCCCCAAAGCATAATTGACCCCCCGCCATGCTTCACAGTAGGCAAGGTGTTCTTTTGTTCATAAGCCTGGTTCTTCCTTCTCCAAACATAGCGCTGGTCCATTGTCCCAAACAGTTCTAATTTAGTTTCATCTGACCACAGTACACTGTCCCAAAACCTTTGTGGCTTGTCCACATGACTTTTGGCATACTGCAGTCGACTTTTCTTGTTCTTTGGAGTCAGCAAGGGGGTGCGTCTGGGCGTTCTGGCATGGAGGTCTTCGTTATGCAGTGCGCGCCTTATTGTCTGAGCTGAAACTTCAGTGCCCACATCTGACAGGTCTTTTTTCAGTTCCTTAGCAGTCACGCGGGGATTTTTCTCCACATTACGCTTCAGGTAGCGCACAGCAGTCGCGGTCAGGATCTTCTTTCTGCCACGACCAGGTAACGTTTCCACTGTGCCCTTTAACTTGAACTTGCGAATGATACTTCCGATAGTGTCTCTTGGAATATTTAACAACTTCGCAATCTTTTTATATCCATTGCCATTCTTGTGAAGAGCAATAACCTCTTCTCTTGTCTTCTGGGACCATTCTCTTGCCTTCACCATGCTTGGAAACACACCAGTAGATGTCTAGAAGGAGCTGAGTATCACAGTCCTTTTAAATCTGCCTAATTGGTGCTTATCATGCTTGATTGCTGCTCGTTGACATCCACAGATGTTTTCAATACCTGATGGAAAACACTGGAATGAACCTCTGTTCTTAGGAGTGGTAGTCGTAAAGGGGTTGAATAATTGTGTCAATGAAGAAATCACAAAAAGGCCATTTAATACTTTATGACAAAAAAAATTGATGCTATCTTAGTTGCATTTAGTTCTTTAACAAGTCCTTGTAAGATTTCATTATGAACACAATTACAAATGTGCACTGAATTCCATAAAACCCTTCGCAGCATTGGGGGTTGAATAAATTTGATCACAACTGTATATATATATATATATATATATATATATATATATATATATATATATATATATATATATATATATATATATATATATATATACAGAGTTGTATAGTAACGAAGTAGAACTACTTCACAACTGTACTTAAGTACTAAAATGCTGTATCTGTACTTTACTGGAGTATTATTTTTTTCTCCTACTTACACTTTTACTTCACTACATATTTTCCATCAGTTTAATACTTTTACTCCGATACATTTTTTACGTGCTGTATAGTTACTTGTTACAATCATAAACATGTTAGCTGGCGCTGTCACCGGTTCAAGCGATCAGGCTGTCTTATGAGAAAACTGCGCATTCTCCGGTCGCATCTCATTTACTCTGCTGCTGCCTTCACTGAACACTTGAGCTTCGTAATCTAGGTTCACTTGACATGTTGTGACTGCCACAAGGGTCCGCACGGCAAAAAGACGCAATCGCAGTGGCTCCGCCCATGCGCGTTGGCCACGCGCGCAGTCGCGTCGCGAGGTCGTGCACCTCTCGATTTTTGTGCGTGCGAAGTTACAAGGTGGAATTCATGCACTTGTATGGCACTTTGAAGGAATTCATGCACTTGTACGGCAGATTTTCAGTATTTTCCAGCACCTTCAGCTTAATTTACATATTTATACAAATACACATATACTTAAAATTATTCCAAATAATTCGCTTTTTATCTCATTAAAAGAGATGGTACCATGTTTGGTAACAGCAGAAGAGCAGCATAAGTGCTGCATAATAAGCTTGTTGGCGTTTTAATGGACATATATTGGCACATTTCACACCTTCAACATCGAGTGATCGTGGCGGTGAGGGTGAGGAAGGAGACCACCCTGGCCCTACCTAGAGACAGTGTTTGCGTTTGCTGGAGTGAAAGTAAATTCCTATAGGATGAAGTGCCATCTCTGCCTCCCTAAAGAGGGTGAAATATTGGCCTTCAAAAATTCACCTTCGAACTTGAAGAAGCACATCAATGTAAGTTATAAATATAACGCACAGAAGACACACCAGCTTTAGCTGTCAGTAAGCGCTAGTTAGGTTAGCCTAATTATGTTCACGACGTGCTGCAGTATTCACTTAACATTAGCTGGCAATCATAAAGGCGATGTCACACTGAGTTGTGTTTTTAGCAACAGTATGTCGTGCCTCTTTTCATGCTGACTAATCATGTGCCCATTTTTATAGTGTAGTGTTTTATAGGGTAAGGGTATTTATTGAGGGTAAACGCAGGGCAGTAGGCTCACCCTTAGAATCCGATGGACAGATTTTATGTCCAAAATACATGTCGTTTTGTCAGCTAAATTAAGGCGAACTTGTACTTCTGCGTCAAACCTACGACTTAGCGGGACATAGGTTTTCTGTTTTTTGTGTATGAAGTGTTAAGTTTTTTAAGTTGCTACTTGTTTGTACATACAGAATACTTGTATTTGTGGTCTTTGACATCTTTGATTTGTAAGTGATATATAAAAACAATTGATAATCAAACTTTGACGGCTTTCTTTAATTAATTCAAAACACAATACTTGTACTTTTTACTTTCAGTACTTGAGTAATAAATTTTAGAATAAACTACTTGCAATACTACAAAAAATGCTGAATACTTCTGTACTTCTACTTAAGTAAAGTTTTTAAAGAACACTACAACTTCTACTCAAGTCAATTTTTTGATAGAGTACTTTTACTCAAGTATGGGTCTCTAATACTTTATACAACACTGTATATATGTGTGTGTGTGTGTGTGTGTGTGTGTGTGTGTGTGTATTGGGGCCTTTAACGCGTTAATTTCGATTAATTAATTACAAAGATTTTAACACGTTAAAAATTTTATCGGAATTAATCACATTTTTATTAAAGTTTGGAGCTGGAACCTTTGTATTCGTGTGTTCTAGCACGCCTGTAAATCTGATGCACAAGTGACATCCACAAACAACAACGATGGATGATGAAGCCGCTTCTCTTGGTGCACTGAGGGACAACTACAGCTTTAAAAAATGTCCTGATGGGACTTTCAAAAAGACTACTGTTGTATGCAAGTTGTGCAAAAAGGAGTTTGCTTATCATGAAGCTACTCAAGCCTAAAACATAGGGTGACCAAACGTCCGTATTTCCCGGGACATGTCCGTATTTCACGTCCTGTCCCGGGCGTCCCGGGATATTTTTTAAAACTGTGGAAATGTCCTGGTTTTTAAATTACGTTAATTGGGCCATTAATTCTACAGGCACTAGGACCCTGAGCACGGCGCTGTATGACACGGAATCCCTGAGCCTCATCAGTTGAGCCTCATCACACTCAACTGGCGGAGAACCAACAACTTACGTTCGCCACCCCCACCCCCACCCCGCCACCCCCCCGCTCAACAACTTACGGACTCTGCTTACAAACACCCGTGTAAGAAAACCATGACGAGTAAGATTAGGCAGCTTTATGATGACGAAAAGCAGTCAAAACAAGACATATTGAATGCAGTTGATTGTGTTGCATTGACCATTGGTCTTCCGTCAGCAATTTTAACTACCTTGACGTGACCGCGTACAGTGCGCATTGTTAACAAAGTAAAACCCTGGTGCTGGCCTACAAAGCAAAGAATGGTCCAGCTCCTCCTTACTTGATGGCCATGGTAAAACCCAGAAGCATACCTAGAGCCCTCCGTGCCTCAAGTATGACTCATCTTGACCCTCCATCATCCAGGACACATGGGAGACAAGCATCCAGACTTTTCTCTGTCCTGGCTCCAAGGTGGTGGAATGAACTTCCCTTATGTGTCCGAACATCAGAGTCACTTGCTGTCTTCAAACGCCAACTGAAGACCCACCTCTTTCAAGTGCACTTTACATAATTATCCTTTCATCTACTGTGCTTTATCGTCTCTTTACTCAGGTGTTTGTTATAGGTATTGCTTACTGTCTTTTTCTCAGGTATTGTGCATAATTGGGTTATAGGAATTGCTTACTGTCTTTTTCCTCAGGTGATGTGTATATTCAGGTATAATAATGACTTGGCATAATTCTTAGGTATCATATGACTTTCATCTAGTGGTTTTTCCAGCTTAGAGTACCTTGTGTTCAGGACTATCTATACTACCTTGGAGATTCCAAGCAACTACGTAGCACTTTTGTAAGTCGCTCTGGATAAGAGCGTCTGCTAAATGCCATATATGTAAATGTAAATGTATGGCAATTAGCATCTTTTGTCCTCACTGTAGAAAAAGTCAACGACAGACATTATGCAGTAAACTGCTCAGATCATTTTTTCTGTTGCTGAGTCCTGGAAAATTGACCAAAAGATTACAACAATTGGCACCGATTATGCCAGAAATATGATGGCAGCAGCAAGACAGCTCCCATTTCAGCACATGCCATGTGTTGCGCATATTTTGCATAGACTGGGTGCCTGGACAGTTGTGGATTTAATGATGTAGTAGCAAAGTGCTGCACAATTGTGGGTCATTTCAGACACAGTCCAGCCAACACAATGGAACTGTATAAGGAGCAAAGTGCACTTGACCAGGAAAATGAATCCCTAATCCAGGATGTTTCCACAAGGTGGAACTCCACACTGTTTATGATCCGTCGTCTTCTCAAAAACAAAGAAGCAGTAAAGGCTACTCTGGTCAAACAGAGGCACATCAGCAGCAGAGTGGACAAAACTAGAGAAGAAAGAGAGATCATATTACACCTGAACTCCACTCACTGCACTGGTTACCTGTCAGCTTTAGAATAGATTTTAAGGTTGTAGTCATGGTTTTTAAATGTCTTCATGGTCTTGCTCCTCTTTACCTCAGTGAAATGATGGTTAGATATGTTCCAGTCAGGTCTTTCAGGTCTTCAAACAGTAATCTACTGGTGATTCCTAAAAGCCAATTAAAAATTGGCGATGGGGCTTTTAGCCACTATGGCCCAAAGCTCTGGAACTCTCTTCCTGAAGAGCTCAGAGGCATTTACATTTACATTTACGGCATTTAGCAGACGCTCTTATCCAGAGCGACTTACAAAGTGCTTTGCTTTTGATCACAGAATACATCCTAGGAAATAGTACAGATAGGCCAGAATTCAAGATACCATTGAGTCAGACTACTACTAAACTACAGGAGTCAATGTCATTACCTAGTGTTTTGCAAGTTAGACATTTGCCAAGAAGCACAAATAACCATAAAACAGACATACAATTTAAGAACAACGGCAAGTGGTATCAACTGAATTAGTGCTCTGGTAAGAACTCAACAAACAGGCATTTTATTCCTGCACAGCTTCAAGAAGAGTCTCAAAACCTTCCTGTTTAGATCTACTTTTAGTTTAAGTTAAGCAACCCTAAATCTGTTCCATCTTATTTACTTTATTCACTTTATTACATTATTTTATTGTTTTGTTTCCTTTTTATCTTTACTTTCTTAATATTTTCCTTTGTCTTTTTATCTTTGCTTCCTTTTAATGTTTCTTTTTTAAGTTTATTCTATAAAGCATTTTGAGTTGCATGTATGTATGAAAGGTGCTATACAAATAAAGTTTATTATTATTAGTATTATTTTAATATACAGTATGTAGGCTTACAAATTCATGTTTGACTGAATATGCCTTCTTATTAAGAGTACGGGTGTGTGTGTGTGTGTGTGTGTGTGTGTGTGTGTGTGTGTGTGTGTGTGTGTGTGTGTGTGTGTGTGATATTAAGAGAGTACTGGTGTGTGTGTGTGTGTGTGTGTGTGTGTGTGTGTGTGTGTGTGTGTGTGTGTGTGTGTGATATTAAAAGAGTACGGTTGTGTGTGTGTGTGCATGTGTGTGATATTAAGAGTACAGGTGTGTGTGTGCGTGTGTGTGATATTAGGAAAGTACGGGTGTGTGTGTGTGTGCGTGTGTGTGTGTGTGATATTAAGAGAATATGGGTGTGTGTGTGTGATATTAAGAGAGTACGGGTGTGTGTGTGTGTGTGATATTAAGAGAATACGGGGTGTGTGGGTGTGCGTGATATTAAGAGAGTACGGTGTGTGTGTGTGTGTGTGTGTGTGTGTGTGTGTGTGTGTGTGATATTAAGAAAGTACGGGGTGTGTGGGTGTGCATGTGTGTGTGTGTGTGTGTGTGTGTGTGATATTAAGAGAGTACGGGTGTGTGTGTGTGTGTGTGTGTGTGTGTGTGTGTGTGTGTGTGTGATATTAAGAGAGTACGGGTGTGTGTGTGTGTGTGTGTGTGTGTGTGTGTGATATTAAGAGAGTACAGGGTGTGTGTGTGTGTGTGTGTGTGTGTGTGTGTGATATTAAGAGAGTACGGGTGTGTGTGTGTGTGTGATATTAAGAGAGTACGGGTGTGTGTGTGTGTGTGTGTGATATTAAGAGAGTATGTGTGTGTGTGTGTGTGTGTGTGTGTGTGTGTGTGTGTGTGTGTGATATTAAGAGAGTACGGGGTTGTGTGTGTGTGTGTGTGTGTGTGATTTTAAGAGAGTACGGGGGTGTGTGTGTGTGTGTGATATTAAGAGAGTACGGGTGTGTGTGTGTGTGTGTGTGTGTGTGTGTGTGTGTGTGATATTAAGAGAGTACGGGTGTGTGTGTGTGTGATATTAAGAGAGTACGGGTGTGTGTGTGTGTGTGATATTAAGAGAGTACAGGTGTGTGTGTGTGTGATATTAAGAGAGTATGTGTGTGTGTGTGTGTGTGTGTGATATTAAGAGAGTACGTGTGTGTGTGTGTGTGTGTGTGATTTTAAGAGAGTACGGGGGTGTGTGTGTGTGTGTGTGTGTGTGATATTAAGAGAGTACGGGTGTGTGTGTGTGTGTGTGTATGTGTGTGTGATATTAAGAGAGTACGGTTGTGTGTGTGTGTGATATTAAGAGAGTACGGGTGTGTGTGTGTGTGTGTGTGTGTGTGTGTGTGTGTGTGTGTGATATTAAGAGAGTACGGGGGGTGTGTGTGTGTGATATTAAGAGAGTACGGGTGTGTGTGTGTGTGTGTGTGTGTGTGTGTGTGTGTGTGTGATATTAAGAGAGTACGGGTGTGTGTGTGTGTGTGTGATATTAAGAGAGTATGGGTGTGTGTGTGTGTGTGTGTGTGTGCATGTGTATGTGTGTGATATTAAGAGAGTATGGGTGTGTGTGTGTGCATGTGTGTGTGTGTGATATTAAGAGAGTATGGTGTGTGTGTGTGTGTGTGTGTGTGTGTGTGTGTGTGTGTGTGTGATATTAAGAGAGTACGGGTGTGTGTGTGTGTGTGTGTGTGTGTGTGTGTGTGTGTGTGTGTGTGATATTAAGAGAGTACGGGTGTGTGTGTGTGTGTGTGATATTAAGAGAGTATGGGTGTGTGTGTGTGTGTGTGTGTGTGCATGTGTATGTGTGTGATATTAAGAGAGTATGGGTGTGTGTGTGTGCATGTGTGTGTGTGTGATATTAAGAGAGTATGGGTGTGTGTGTGTGTGTGTGTGTGTGTGTGTGTGTGTGTGTGTGTGTGTGTGTGTGTGTGTGCATGTGTGTGTGATATTAAGAGAGTACGGGGGTGTATGACTCACAATTGGACATCCTGGACTGACCAACTCAGGTGATCCTGCAGGTTTGCTGGAAGCTTTCTTCTTACAGATGTAGCCACGCTCTTTCTCACACATATGGTCTGACCACTTGCCATCCTACAGTGTCATAAGGAAAATACCCACAATCACTTCCGGGACTGGCACTGAAATATGAAAATTATGTTTCATAGAAAAACACCAGGCATAACCACTTCAGTGTGTCAGCTTCACATTTCATCAGTTTATAGTTCATGTGGATGACTTGTGTGGTAGATAAATGAGGGGTCTGTACCTTTCCTTTCATGAGAACACAGTCCTCCCTGTGGTTCACTGCATGTGAAGGTTCTCCCACCACCCAAACAGCAAAGGTAACATGGGTTCTGTCTGTCCACTCAAACAAGTTTTGAGTCTTCTGATCATTTAGGCCTATCCATAGCTCATCAGTGGGCACTGGAGAACACACAGGCACATTCAGGAAATCACAGTAGGCTGAGTAGAGTTGTAATGTAAACTGAGAGGATGCTGTGTGGCTATGTCAGTTTGAAAGTGTATCCTCATAAGGCTTAGCATGAAGCCTGTGTGTTTGAGATTTCCATCTGAAATGTCACAGAAAATCAAATGCAGTTTGTGTACTTCCTTTATGTGTGTGTGTGTGTGTGTGTGTGTGTGTGTGTGTGTGTGTGTGTGTGTGTGTGTGTGTGTACTCTTACAATATCCACTCTGTGATATGAGAAAGCTGTGTTCCTCTATGTTGTGAACACTGGTCAGGTCTGCTCCTTCTTTATGACAGGCTGCCAGGGCGTCTTTCCACATCATCTTATTACGCTGGA
The DNA here is from genome assembly GCF_052324685.1 of Brachyhypopomus gauderio. Classification (NCBI taxonomy): domain Eukaryota; kingdom Metazoa; phylum Chordata; class Actinopteri; order Gymnotiformes; family Hypopomidae; genus Brachyhypopomus; species Brachyhypopomus gauderio. The sequence continues at coordinate 22,778,204 of NC_135224.1, read as the reverse complement.
GAGAGTAGCAGTGACCTGCATACGGCACCCAGCCCACTGGGCAGAAACTGAGCTGATCCTTAGCTACCAGATAGACAGACAAATGCAAACACACACACTCATACAAAAACACCAATGAGGGGGTGAACTTTGAAGGGTGGCACTGTTGTATAAACTGGTATATAATGGTGTTTTATGAATGTACCTGTATGTCTTACCTATTGAAGGTATAATGGCAGTAGAGTTCCCTTTATGAATGTACCTGTATGTCTTACCTATTGAAGGTATAATGGCAGTAGAGTTCCCTTTATGAATGTACCTGTATGTCTTACCTATTGAAGGTATAATGGCAGTAGAGTTCCCTTAATGAATGTACCTGTATGTCTTACCTATTGAAGGTATAATGGCAGTAGAGTTCCCTTAATGAATGTACCTGTATGTCTTACCTATTGAAGGTATAATGGCAGTAGAGTTCCCTTAATGAATGTACCTGTATGTCTTACCTATTGAAGGTATAATGGCAGTAGAGTTCCCTTAATGAATGTACCTGTATGTCTTACCTATTGAAGGTATAATGGCAGTAGAGTTCCCTTTATGAATGTACCTGTATGTCTTACCTATTGAAGGTATAATGGCAGTAGAGTTCCCTTTATGAATGTACCTGTATGTCTTACCTATTGAAGGTATAATGGCAGTAGAGTTCCCTTAATGAATGTACCTGTATGTCTTACCTATTGAAGGTATAATGGCAGTAGAGTTCCCTTAATGAATGTACCTGTATGTCTTACCTATTGAAGGTATAATGGCAGTAGAGTTCCCTTTATGAATGTACCTGTATGTCTTACCTATTGAAGGTATAATGGCAGTAGAGTTCCCTTAATGAATGTACCTGTATGTCTTACCTATTGAAGGTATAATGGCAGTAGAGTTCCCTTAATGAATGTACCTGTATGTCTTACCTATTGAAGGTATAATGGCAGTAGAGTTCCCTTTATGAATGTACCTGTATGTCTTACCTATTGAAGGTATAATGGCAGTAGAGTTCCCTTTATGAATGTACCTGTATGTCTTACCTATTGAAGGTATAATGGCAGTAGAGTTCCCTTAATGAATGTACCTGTATGTCTTACCTATTGAAGGTATAATGGCAGTAGAGTTCCCTTTATGAATGTACCTGTATGTCTTACCTATTGAAGGTATAATGGCAGTAGAGTTCCCTTAATGAATGTACCCGTATGTCTTACCTATTGAAGGTATAATGGCAGTAGAGTTCCCTTTATGAATGTACCTGTATGTCTTACCTATTGAAGGTATAATGGCAGTAGAGTTCCCTTTATGAATGTACCTGTATGTCTTACCTATTGAAGGTATAATGGCAGTAGAGTTCCCTTAATGAATGTACCTGTATGTCTTACCTATTGAAGGTATAATGGCAGTAGAGTTCCCTTTATGAATGTACCTGTATGTCTTACCTATTGAAGGTATAATGGCAGTAGAGTTCCCTTAATGAATGTACCTGTATGTCTTACCTATTGAAGGTATAATGGCAGTAGAGTTCCCTTAATGAATGTACCTGTATGTCTTACCTATTGAAGGTATAATGGCAGTAGAGTTCCCTTTATGAATGTACCTGTATGTCTTACCTATTGAAGGTATAATGGCAGTAGAGTTCCCTTTATGAATGTACCTGTATGTCTTACCTATTGAAGGTATAATGGCAGTAGAGTTCCCTTAATGAATGTACCTGTATGTCTTACCTATTGAAGGTATAATGGCAGTAGAGTTCCCTTTATGAATGTACCTGTATGTCTTACCTATTGAAGGTATAATGGCAGTAGAGTTCCCTTTATGAATGTACCTGTATGTCTTACCTATTGAAGGTATAATGGCAGTAGAGTTCCTTTAATGAATGTACCTGTATGTCTTACCTATTGAAGGTATAATGGCAGTAGAGTTCCCTTTATGAATGTACCTGTATGTCTTACCTATTGAAGGTATAATGGCAGTAGAGTTCCCCTTGCGGCAGATGTAGCCCAGTTTCTTACTACATGCCATGCTCTCCCATTTGGATGCCTTCCCAGCATTCAGTGCTGCACAGTTCAGTCCAGGCTCCAGCGAAGGGTGACCTCACGGGCGGGAGAGGGGAGAGTATTAAACTTTGTGTGTGTGTGTGTGTGTGTGTGTGTGTGTGCACTCCCACTTGTGTGTGTCTTGTGTGTGTACACGCTTGTGTGCATACACTTAGTTGTGTGTGTGTGTGTGTGTGTGTGTGTGTGTGTGTGTGTGTGTGTGTGTGTATGTTGTTGTGCATCTAAGTGGGTGTGTGCGCACATACACCTATCTGATTATGTGTATGTGCACATCATGTGTGTGGCTCATCTACCTGGAGCCCAGTTCAGATATCTGAAGGGATTCCCATTGCTCCATTGCCAGCCACTTTCAAAATCCAAACTATTTAGTCCAATCCACAGAGCAGAGCCAAGTATGCTGGTCAAACCTGTGAAAAGACAGCAGAACCCCTTACCCATTAGTAACATTACTAAAATATTAAAAAATGTTACCAATTGTCCATGCACACCCCAGATTAAATGTCCTGGGGTCCCGGTGTAAGGCTGTAATGATGAGCATTGAGTGTCTGTGTATCTAAGATGTAGGTCTGTTTGTGTGTCTGTGTACCTGAGATGTATGTTCGTGTGTCTGTGTACTTGAGATGTACAGTTGTGATCAAATTTATTCAACCCCCAATGCTGCGAAGGGTTTTATGGAATTCAGTGCACATTTGTAATTGTGTTCATAATGAAATCTTACAAGGACTTGTTAAAGAACTAAATGCAACTAAGATAGCATCAATTTTTTTTGTCATAAAGTATTAAATGGCCTTTTTGTGATTTCTTCATTGACACAATTATTCAACCCCTTTACGACTACCACTCCTAAGAACAGAGGTTCATTCCAGTGTTTTCCATCAGGTATTGAAAACATCTGTGGATGTCAACGAGCAGCAATCAAGCATGATAAGCACCAATTAGGCAGATTTAAAAGGACTGTGATACTCAGCTCCTTCTAGACATCTACTGGTGTGTTTCCAAGCATGGTGAAGGCAAGAGAATGGTCCCAGAAGACAAGAGAAGAGGTTATTGCTCTTCACAAGAATGGCAATGGATATAAAAAGATTGCGAAGTTGTTAAATATTCCAAGAGACACTATCGGAAGTATCATTCGCAAGTTCAAGTTAAAGGGCACAGTGGAAACGTTACCTGGTCGTGGCAGAAAGAAGATCCTGACCGCGACTGCTGTGCGCTACCTGAAGCGTAATGTGGAGAAAAATCCCCGCGTGACTGCTAAGGAACTGAAAAAAGACCTGTCAGATGTGGGCACTGAAGTTTCAGCTCAGACAATAAGGCGCGCACTGCATAACGAAGACCTCCATGCCAGAACGCGCAGACGCACCCCCTTGCTGACTCCAAAGAACAAGAAAAGTCGACTGCAGTATGCCAAAAGTCATGTGGACAAGCCACAAAGGTTTTGGGACAGTGTACTGTGGTCAGATGAAACTAAATTAGAACTGTTTGGGACAATGGACCAGCGCTATGTTTGGAGAAGGAAGAACCAGGCTTATGAACAAAAGAACACCTTGCCTACTGTGAAGCATGGCGGGGGGTCAATTATGCTTTGGGGCTGTTTTGCTTCTAATGGTACAGGAAAGCTTCAACGTGTGCAGGGTACCATGAATTCCCTTCAATACCAGGAGATCTTGGAGGAAAATGTGATGGAGTCAGTCACAAACCTGCGGCTTGGGAGACGTTGGACCTTCCAACAGGACAATGATCCGAAGCACACATCCAAGTTCACTAGAGCATGGTTGAACATGAAAGGCTGGAACATTCTAGAGTGGCCATCGCAATCACCAGACTTAAATCCAATTGAGAACCTCTGGTGGGACCTAAAGAAAGCAGTTGCAGTGCGCAAGCCTAAGAATGTGACTGAACTGGAGGCTTTTGCCCATGAAGAATGGGCTAAGATACCCATAGGTCGCTGCAAGACACTTGTGTCAAGCTATGCTTCACGCTTGAAAGCTGTCATAACTGGAAAAGGATGTTGTACTAAGTACTAAAAAATAATGTCACTAGGGGGTTGAATAAAACTGATAATGATGTCAGCACAGTAAAGACATTTGTGGTTATTCCATCATAAATATTATGTTATGTTTGTCTAATTTATAAGTGCCTCTTTGATATAATTGTAAATAAGATGACTGAAATGATCAAAATCAATGTCAAACTGGCCAAAACACTTTATTTCAGTGGGGGTTGAATAAATTTGATCACAACTGTAGATCTGTTCATGTGTCTGTGTATCTGAGATATAGGTCTGTGCATGTGTCTGTGTACCTGAGATGTATGTCTGTTTGTGTGTCTGTGTACCTGAGATGTAGATATGTTCATGTGTCTTTGTATCTGAGATATAGGTCTGTTTGTGTGTCTGTGTACCTGAGATGTAGGTCTCTTCATGTGTCTGTGTACCTGAGATGTAGGTCTGTTCGTGTGTCTGTGTACCTGAGATGTAGGTCTGCTCATGCAGCTCGATGATGCTGAGCAGGTCAGCACCTTGTTGCTGGCAGCTCTTGCGTGCCTGGTGCCAGGTCAGCACTGACTGAATGTTCCTCTGGTACAGCACACCAGTGACTGGGTCACTGTCCCAACCTGTCATAGCTATAGACAGAGGGACAGGCAGTGAAATACAGTGAGAAAAAGAGAATTCACTCACTTGACACAATGTTTGAATGAGCTCATTCAAGATGATAACAGATTTGGTTTGATTGTTTCTTTATCTAATGGCTTTATTGTTCACTTGTGACCATGTGACCATGTGGTTATTGTTTGACTAGTAATGGGATGTTAATGTCAAAACAAGTAGAAAGTGAATATCCTATAAGACACATCACATATAGCCAGCAAAAATACTTCACAAACATCTGCATTACAACAGGAAAATAAAGACCAAAGGAAGCAGCTTCACAGGAAGTGTGTGTGACAGCAGGTCAGTGCCCCGCACTGATTTTAGGGACTGATCACCATTTTATGGCCTCAGTACAGGACACAGCAAAACAGGAAAGAAAGAAATCATGAGTTCCATCACGTGCAAACACGTTTGGACAGTGTTCACTATCTCTTTGTATAGCTCCTCCCTTTGTGTTTGGGTTCACTAATAAAGACACCTACCATCTAAGTAAAAGACAAGTGGCATGTTAAATACCATGCACTTTTCATGGAGGAATATGCATTTGTTGTAACATATTTTTTGTCAACATTTAGAGGTGTTAAATGTAACTTTTCACTATATCTGAAATGTTCTGGTTCTTCCTCCAAACAAATGAGTGGTCTTACACTTAGTGGGGCAGAAACCCCATTTCTTTTCCTTGCTGTAATCCATCTCTGTGGAACACCATGGTTGCCCATCAGCTCGGCCTTCCAAGGTACACTCAGCATACCACTTCTCCCCAAACTTGAAAGGGAAATGACACGGGCTTCCAAATGAATTGCCACCAATGGTAAACAGCTCTGCAGAAGGAAGAAGAAGGTATCTGCCATTATGTTAGCCACACTTTACATAAGCCACTGTTAACTGTGCACTTTGTTGCAGATAGATGAGCAGTGAAATTCAACTTTGGCAACTGATAGATCCATTGAACAGTTTAAAAATTCAAATTCAATTTAAAAATTAATTAAATAAATCAATTTTTAGTTTCAGTTCCATCTTATATATACAGCTTATTTCCAACTACTCTTATTTTGCAGGTTAAGCATTTTTCTCCTTTGCTGGCAGTATACTGTTCGTGACCCTGTTTGCTCTACAACTGTGATTCAATCTGTCTTGTGCTTGTCTGATAATTGCTGGGCCTGCTTGATTTAGACAGGTTCTTCATAACCAGAACAATGGCTTAGGTCAGAGGACAACACGGAGCACTTAAATGTGAGCAAGTTAGCAGAACATTAGGAGCTCAGGTTTATGCGTCATTAGGTACATATAATTTAAATCATATCATCATATAAATAATATAAATGCAATAGGGTTACAGAGGTGAACTGTGCAATTTCATTTCATATAAATAGTTTGCAATTACAGTGTTAATATATTTAATATTTACATTATATGTATTATATACATATTTAATAATAATAATGCAACTAAGTTGTATTTGTATAGCACAGCTCAGATACCCAAAGACACTTATAATAGTCAGTACATTAAAGGACACCAATGGATATCCAATAAAGAACACATACACAAAATACACAACATTTGCACAGTACTGCAAAGGCTTGAGCAGGAACCGATATATGCATCTAATGTTAAGGTTAGTTTTGAAGACTGTTGGACTAGAGAGGGACGGGAGTTCCATAGATGTGTACAGATGAGCACACCTGTAGAATGTATGATTACCATCAACCTCACTCTGTGAAGGCTGCTGGGGAGAATAGAAAGTAGCTCTGTAGAGTGTGTGTGGGTTTGTGAGGAAGAAGGAGTTTGGATAAGTATGGTGTAAGCTTATTTAAAGATGTATAGGTCAGTGAAGTATAAATCTAAATTTAAAGTGGGTTGTTCAAAGTTCAAACATTCAGTTAAAATGAATGCGATCTGTATAGTGAAAAATCTTCCTCCTGTCCCAGTGCTCCTATCATAATTCAGTGACTGATGTACTGGGAAAGCTGTACTTCCCGTTACTTGTGTGAAGGTTCTACCTTCATATCCATGGGAGCACAGGTTCTCCTTGGTGCCATAGATCTGCCAGCGACTCCATGATCCCGTGCCCGTGTAGAGCAGGACGTTGGGCTCGTGGCGGTTGCCGTAGTTGAAGTGTAGAGGCTGCCCCTTCAGACCAAACAGGGTTTCATTCTTGCACTCCCACGTCTGCGTGGGGCTGAGCTCATTGCAGGGCACCAGGACCACACGCACCCACTCCTTCAGGTCCTGCGAGCCCACACACAGCTTGTGCGAGACGCTGATCAGGCGTGATGAGGAGATCCAGCGGAAGCGCTGCAGGTCTGCTGTGGGGTCGCAGTCACCAGCCTGCACCGCGTTGCCCTCCGCCACCCGCACACACTTGTTGTGAGCCTCGTTATAAATGACGAAAGCGCTGCTGTCTGCACAGGGGGAAGATGCCAGATGTGAAGAGAAGATGGAAGATGATGATAGGCATCTTGATGATGTTGGTAGGGTTGCGCTTACACTTTTTCTCTTAAATCATGACTGCGCTTACAAATTAAATTAAATCTTTTAAAATACGTGGAATCACAACTGATAAAATGTCAACAGTGAAAATATTATTTCTATTTAATTACCCAGTTATCCATCATTCCAGTTTATACACAAACACTGTATGAACTGTTTCTTTACTAAATGAAAAATAGCAACAAGAAAAATTCTCATCTACAGACACAGGTATTCACCTACATACCAAGCTGAACGGTGTAGTGCAAAGCCATACAGAGGCACAGCAGTACAAACAGACGAAAACTGAACTTCTTCATATTTAATTCGTAATCCAAGAAGGATAATCCAGGAAGGGAGTGTGGATTTCAGCTCTAGCCCAGACTCTGTAGCACTACAATACACCTCTCACTGGGTTTTGAGGGTTGGGATGTGAATCCTTTTGGGGGAGGGAGGCAAAGACAGGAACAATGATGAACTCCACGTGCTTCCCTACTGAGCAGTGTCTCCTTTTACTCTCATAATACTCACTATCTCATACACACACACACACACACACACACACAAACACACAAAATATATATGCAATACTTAATTCTATTATCCTTGGTCATGATAATGGTCTCAGTTGCCTTAATCAATACACTTATTTACACCTATTTTCAAAAGCCAAACAAATGTGCACAGCAAACATTTGTACACATGTAGATGCAGTTATGCAGACTGTCATGACCGTTTCAGTAATCCCTGCCTTGCTCCAATATCGCAGCCCACTGAGGAAACTATCTCCGTGCAACATCCACTGCACCTGTTTGTATATATTATTCCCAAGTGTTTACAGATGATTTTAGTTTACCTTCATTTTCTTAAAGTTTGCCTGTATCGTTTTCTTTATTAATTTTGTCTGTTACTGCTTTAACAGTCTGAATTTCTTTAGCTTGGTATTTCTAGCTTGGTACTTGTTCTGTTTGTGTCGATTCCTACCCTTGTTTTATCTCAAATTATGCTGTATCTTTGTCTACTTGCTTTTTGACTATGAACAGTGGCCACAACCATGATTTTGGAATTGAGCTTATCAAAATGTTTGTTTCTCGCCTAAACTTGCTCTGCGTTATACCATTGCGCTCTATTGCAGATTGTAGTACTTTTTCCTGCATTCATAAGCAAGTGTTACTTCTCATCAGGAGAGGGAGAGAGGAGAGTGAAACTGCTGATGGTCTGAGGGGAAAGCATTTGAAACTCTGGAGGACCTGTAGCTCAGCAATAAGGAAACATGTTCCAAGCTGTGGAACACAAAGCAGGGAAATCCTGTTTCCTGCTCTGAGAAGTGGCTGAGGTGGGCACACATGGTAATAATAGAAAACTGGACCAATAAAAAAAGTGGTACTTCAGTATAAATTTGCAGTTTCATTCAAAGGGAGCAACGACTCAAAATCACTTAATGGGGTATGATTTTAGTTAATTCTCCCCAAAGTAGATTAGATTTTCTCATAAACATGTGGTATATGTGTATGAGGGACAGTGACTGAGGAAAATAGCCAACCAATATTATCGTGTGTGTAAATACAGAAATGCAGGTGGGGGGTAAGATTACTTACAAACCAATAAAAGTGTCACTTTACCATCTCATTGGTCAGACTGCAGCAGTCCAGCTGTCATACATCATCACTTTCATTAGAGGGCTTGAGAAGGGCTCTCTATTGTTATTCCTCATACTTCTTAATATTCCACGTCTTCTTTTTCTTCTTCCACTAATTTATGCAATGAATAGAGCCAGAACCGCTTAATGTACAGATTCCATTCACACTGCGTTTCGAAGGTCTCGGCTCCTAGACCTGTGCTCTGACTTTTATAGTCGATTGGCTTTGTAGTTTTTATTCAATTCAAATTCAATATTTGAAACTTCCCATAGGGATAAATGGCAGAATGTTCAGAATTTCAAATTATAACTGTCAGTTAGAGTGTGTGCTGTCATGAAAAATTATCAAAAATCTAGATAAATTGCTATAAAATACTTAAACCTTCACCTAGAAAATTTTGAATGGCAGGGAAACTTTCTGGCAGGCCTACATATCTAATAATTTGATCAATTAGTTGAGTTATGAGCATTGGTTTGGCCCTAGGCATCAAAAACCGCCCCATTGGCTCCCATGCAAATTTCTCAAAATCAGAATTGGCTTTTTCACAGTTTACCTCTGTGTTTAACTTGTCATAACCAAACACAATTACACCAAACTCATTGTCAAGAGGTCCTCTCTCAGACCATGACTCAAAGTTAAGTATGTCCCGAACTACGAGCTTCTCCACTCAGAGAAGTCCCCCCTCCCCCCACACACACACACATACATTCATCTCTCTCACACACCACACAGACACACACATACATACATTTCTCTCATACCCACTCCACACACAGACACACAAACATACACCACACAGACACACACATGCATACATCTCTCATACCAGCTCCACTCACACACACCACACAGACACACACATGCATACATCTCTCATACCAACTCCACTCACACACACCACACAGACACACACATGCATACATCTCTCATACCAGCTCCACTCACACACACACCACACAGACACACTAATGTTGCTATTAGCCCCAACCCTAAAACTGGAAGGGGGGGTAGTGTACTGCAACACCCAGTTGTGAGTGGATGTGACTATGAGGCATGAGAATTGAAGAAGAGTTAGATAGATAAAGCTCAGCCTGATCTACCTTAAACAACCAAGACCAGAAGCTGGTGCTGAAAGCAGAGAGGCCCCATGTATGGACTGGAGATTTCAGAAGGGCAGGGCAGTATGAGCGCAAATTTCAAAAACACGTGGCTGTCACTTGGCACTGCAGGTACAGCCCCATTGGCAGGCAGCCTTGGTATGGTAGTACTGAATGGTAAGCCTGAAATTGTCCCATTGACAACCCAAACACTGCCCCATTGCCTGATGATGGCATTACCATCACACTTTTTGTGATGTCAGTGACACAACAAAAGGGTATGGATTATAGAACCTAGCCATACACAATTCCCCCCTTTTATTACCTTGTTGTCCCTGGAGGGAAGAAAACTGGAATGTAACACAGACATTTAATTTATTCTAGTCTCTGGTAGTCATTGTTTTGTAATAAAATATAAAGTTATAATAATAATTATAATTAAATGTAATAATAAAAATTATGATAATCCCAGAAGGGGGAAAAGAGCCAATCCCAACTGAACAATAAGAACAGCGCACTGGGCAAAAAACAATGTGACACAGAAAACCTAAAAAATATTATATATATATATACAGTGCCTTGCAAAAGTATTCACCCCCCTTGGATTGTTCCCTATTTTACTACATTACAACCTGCATGTATTGTTTTTTTTATCTGAATTGAATGTGATGCATCTGCACAAAATAGTCTACGTTTTAGAAGTGAAATGAGGAAAAAATATATGTATATAAAGAATATGAAAATAAAAAACTGAAAATTGGCAAATGCATATGTATTCACCCCCTTTGTTATGAAGCCCCTAAAAAGTTCTGGTGCAACCAATTACCTTCAGAAGTCACATACTTAGTGAAATGAAGGCCACAAGTGTCAGTATATACACACCTTTTCTGAAAGGCCCCAGAGGCTGCAACACCATTAAGCTAACCAAACAACACCATGAAGACCAAGGAGCTCTCCAAGCAAGTCAGGGATAAAGTTGTAGAGAAGTATAAGTCAGGGTTGGGTTATAAAAAAAATATCCAAATCTCTGATGATCCCCCGGAGCACCATCAAATCCATCATCATCAAATGGAAAGAACATGGTACCACAACAAACCTGCCAAGAGAGGGCCGCCCACCAAAACTCTCAGCCCGGTCAAGGAGGGCATTAATCAGAGAGGCAGCACAGAGACCAAAGGTAACCCTGAAGGAGCTGCAGAGTTCCCAAGCAGAGACTGGAGTATCTGTCCATATGACCACAATAAGCCGTACACTCCATAGAGCTGGGCTGTATGGAGGAAGGTACTGTGGTCAGATGAAACCAAAATTGAACTTTTTGGCCACCAAGGAAAACGCTATGTCTGGCGCAAACCCAACACATCTCATCACCCCAAGAACACCATCCCCACAGTGAAACATGGTGGTGGAAGCATCATGCTGTGGGGATGTTTTTCAGCAGCAGGGACTGGAAAACTGGTCCGAGTCGAGGGGAAGATGGATGGTGCTAAATACAGGGATATTCTTGAGCAAAACCTGTTTACGTCTGTCAGTGATTTGAGACTAGGGCGGAGATTTACCTTCCAACAGGACAATGACCCAAAGCATACTGCTAAAGCAACACTTGAGTGGTTTAAGAGGAAACATGTAAACATATTGGAATGGCCTAGTCAAAGCCCAGACCTTAATCCAATTGAGAATCTGTGGTCAGACTTGAAGATTGCTGTTCACCAACGAAAACCATCTAACTTGAAGGAGCTGGAGCAGTTTTGCCATGAGGAATGGGCAAAAATTCCAGTGGCAAGATGTGGCAAACTCATAGAGACTTATTCAAAGCGACTTGCAGCTGTAATTGCTGTAAAAGGTGGCTCTACAAAGTACTGACTTACGGGGGTGAATAGTTATGCACACTGATGTTTTCAGTTATTTTGTCCTATTTGTTGTTTGCTTCACAATAAAAAAAAATGTTAAATGTTGAAAATTGTAGGCATGGTCTGTAAATTAAATGATGCAGACCCTCAAATATTCCCTTTGAATTCCAGGTTGTGAGGTAACAAAATGTGAAAAATGTAAAGGGGGGTGAATACTTTCGCAAGGCACTGTATATATATATATATATATTTTTTTGAGCAGTATATATATATATATATATATATATATATATATATATATATATATATATATATATATATATATATATAAGTGGTGGGTGTTCGTTAATTTGATCATCTTATCGGGTGATATAAAAATTATCGGCGTTAATCTATTCTTAAAGTTGGGTTGGGTACTGGGTCAAAATGGGTAAGCAAACTATGATGCTCGGGTGTATTCCTAACCAAATTGCACAGTAGGGGCGAGAACGAGTTTTCAAACCTGTGAATTACAAATCGTACGTGTGTTTACATGGATGCAGCCACGAAGTCGCCAGGTTTGCTTCATGGATCAATCAGTGTTGCTTCCTAACTGAACAGGTTGGTTTCACAGAAGTGTGGTTGACTTGGAGTTATATTGTGTTGTTTAAATGTTCCCTTTATTTTTTTGAGCAGTGTATATATATATATATATATATATATATATATATATATATATATATATATATATATATATATATAATATACATATATGGTATGGTATATATAAGTATGGTAAGTGCATCTGACACACAAATGCTCTTTTTCCCCACATACGTTCCAAGATCCTGAAGAGTGGAGGATGGTGTAACTGGAGAGTCGGGGACAAACTCCACATTGACTGTATTTTACATTTGTTACATTATCAGAAGAGGTCAGTAAACACTAATTGGTGTTTAGTAATTTAAAAGTACTTTGGTCACTTTAAGATGCAGGCGATCTAAAAGTCCAAATCTCACCCTTCTAAGCAAAAATTGGCTGTTTTATATACTGATGGTAAAAATATGCTGGTTATGTATAGTGTGTTTAATGTAAACTAAAGTGACCTTACTGTCATTACTAACTGACATTTGCAGAAAGATTCTGTGAAGTCAGTATATCCTGACTTTGCTAGTACAACTTCAAAGCACATTCTGCTAACCTCATCATTATGCCTATTTTGACTGTAAAACTGATCATCATTAGTATGAGGTACTAATATTGTTGATTAATTGTTGCTTGGCACAAGCTGGTAAATTTAGAAGAGCATAATTACTTAGAGGCCATCCCCCACTTTAAGTTAATATTGCAAGATCATTAAACAATGTTTTATGAATATAATTAGTCAGCATTATCCTAGAAACTAAATTTGCAGTAATAATAATAATAATGGTTTTCATTGCATAAAATAATTATAGTTCTTGCACAAATGATTATTAACAGCAGTATTTAATTCTTGTAACTGAAAAAAACTAACATTAGAAGAGAATGTGTTACCACGGCAGGTGTGACAGATTAATTCAAATAAGGTAAATGTAGTTTGCAGTGGAGCGAGAATACCTCCAAACACGTTACTGAAACACACCAGTAATCAGTAAATGAATGTGTCCGACTGCATGTAGTTTCTATGCAAAACCTAACGGTGAAAGAGAGACAAAGAAATGGACAAAAAGAGAAAGATTTATGTGAGATTTAGATTGCGTGATGTGTGCTTTCAGTCCCTCTGCACCCCTAGTTTGGCCTAACAAACACGGAAAACTGCCCCAAAATCCTGTCCTTGAGATGTCACATTGGAATGTGAATACATTTCCAGGAATGATATAGCCTGCTTGCTTACCCATGGCTAGAATGTCATCGTTCTCAGAGAACAGGAAGCCAGTTCTACCACGTTGTTTCCTGTGGCCAATTATTCTTTGCTGTCAAATATGACATTTAGTCATTTACTGAAACTGGAAAACACAGACAAGGTTTAAAATGTAATGAACAATACTCGGAAAGAAATCAGAGCATACTACAGCAACTTCATGACCATCTTCAGAATATAACTGTTTATTCTAATTGTGTGTGCATCAATTCATATTTTGGTAATATTTTTGTACAACCTACAAAATCCTGAAATTCAGTGATGAAATAACATGATGTTGAACCACACAGGATAACACAATTTGTATTGTGTACCTTTTTTAATGGTGAACTCAGGTTAAGGTTATTTACTATATATATATAGATATAGATATACTTATATATAGATAAGTATTTGAACATCTTGCAACTTTGCAAGTTCTCCCACTTGGAAATCATGGAGGGGTTTGAAATTTTCATCTTAAGTGCATGTTCACTGTGAGAGACATAATCTAAAAAACAATCCGGAAATCACAATTTATGAGTTTTTAATAATTTCTTATAATAATTTGTGTGTTACTGCTGCAAATATTTATTTGAACACCTGACAATCAGTAAAAATTCTGGCCCTCAAAGACCTGTTAGTCCGTCTCTAAAAAGTCCACTTCCACTTCACTTATTATTCTAAATTAGAATAACTTGTTTGAGTTGGTTAACTGCATAAAGACACCTGTCCATCCCACACAATCAGTAAGACTCCAACTACTAACATGGCTAAGACCAAAGAGCTGAATAAAGACACTAGAGACAAAATTGTAGACCTCCACAAGGCTGGAAAGGGCTAGAGGGCAATAGCCAAGCGGCTTAGTGAAAAAATATCAACTGTTGGAGCAATTATTAGAAAATAGAAGAAGCTAAACATGACTGTACATCTCCCTCAGACTGGAGCTCCATACAAGATCTCACCTCGTGATGTAGCAGTGATCCTAAGAAAGGTGAGGAACCAGCCCAGAACTACACGGGAGGAGCTGGTCAATGACCTGAAGAGAGCTGGCACCACTGTTTCCAGGGTTACTGTGGGTAATACACTAAGACGTCATAGGTTAAAGTCATGTATGACACAGAAGGTTCTCCTGCTTAAATTAGCACACGTCCAGGCCCATCTTAAGTTCACCCATGACCATTTAGATGATCCAGAGGAGTCATGGGAGAAAGTTCTGTGGTCAGATGAGACCAAAATAAAACTTTTTGGTTTTAATTCCACTCGCCGTGGTTGGAGGACAAAGAATGATGAGTACCATCCCAAAAACACCATCCCTACTGTCAGGGCTGGACTGGGACAAAAAAATCGGCCCTGGCATTTTTGGTCTAGACCGGCCCATCATAATTAGCGGAGCACAACCGACTTGTAATTTATGTATGTGGGGTACGACATGAAAAAAAATAAATTACTGGTTAAAGTAATTGGATTCAATCTTAACATTATTAGATCACAATCACTTTCATGATTTTATTGAAAATAATATGTATTTTCTGAATTTCTCCGATTTAACAGCTCAATTCTAATTCTTCAGGTTAAAGGTGCTCCCTCCGTTAAACAGCTATGACATGTATTTGTATCTGGCTACAAACAAAGCTGCTTTATGAATTTCATGCAATGCAAACATGTTTTAAAAGCATTTGACACTGTTTTACTCTTATTCTGTGTTGGCATATATTTTGCTAATTACTTTTATATTTTTTTACACTTACTGTAGTCATGCTTAAATTGCAAAGCTTATATTTATCATTTCTAAGTTTTTTAATCTGTAATTTTACTTGTTTGAGTGCTTTTAAAAACATGTTGAACCACAGCATAGAGGCTACTAATTTAAACTACTATACAGCCTTTCAACACACCTTTAACCTAAATATCTAAAATGCTATGATAGCCTAAAATGGACACTTGCAGCTCATCCAACACTTCTCAGTCTGGACCATTTGCTATTTTATCAGAATAAGGGTGCGTGGCTGCCAGAACTTGGAAGTATGCAAATACCAATTAATATTGAAACTAATCAATCGCCATTGCTCATCATTCTCATGTAATAAAGTCCCTGTGTTATCCTGACGTTACTACCTGCTTACGTACTACACTTGCCCTCTCAGTCTGTCCCTCGGTTTCTCTTTCACAAGCCTGCATCTCTGGCTGCTGCTCTCCCTGTCTGGTGCTGCTGTCTTCACCTACAGAGGACGCGGAGGCTACAGTAGTGAACATGTCTGATTTTTTACACATTTTGTAGCATTTACATTGAGACTCTTCAATTTCTTCACGCGTAACTTCTCCGCACCCCTTTCTGCCGCTTCTGTTGCTCCATGCTGCCTCTCCTTTAACAACACGCTCAACACTGAACGTAGCGTCAGTTACTGCGGTAAAGTTGGTTTCACGTTCGCATATTCGCATATTCGGAATTCTTTCTTCAATAATTTTAAGACAGTATCAGCAAAAGTGCCAAAATGTGCAAATTCTTATTTCTGGCATACAAAACAAATACTTACAACTTTGTTTACGCCAGTAATATATATATTTTAAGTTGTAGACAACATTTTATTTAAAATGTAATATTGTGACCGCTACAACGTCTAAGGCACCGTCTACAAATTACATTAACACGGTTAACACGCATGCAAGTGGCGGTAGTAAAGGCCCCAGAGCACTGCACACTGTTTTTTTTTTTATAATTTCAATTTATAGCTTTTCAATGGTCCATCATAAGAGCACTAAACAAATTGTATTACACAAAGTGCATCCTAAATAACAATCTATACATCAGAGATGGGTATTCACAGCTGTTATCTATTTGTTGTAGTCCATTGTTGTCTTATTATTTCAATAGCTTTTAAATAGTCCATCATAAGACCACCAAACAAGTTCTAATATATTAAGGGCATCTTAAACAACAACCTACAACTCAAATATGGATATTTCTACCTCTTACCTATTTGTGGGGGTGAGTTTTAATCTAAGAATTTCAATAGCTTTTAAACGGTCCATCATAAGACCATAAAACAAGTTCTTATATATTAAGGACGTCCTAAACAACAACCTACAATGCTTATATGTGTATTTCTACCTATTGTCTATTTGTGGTGGTGAGTTTTTATCTTATAATTTCAATAGCTTTTAAATGGTCCATCATAAGACCACCAAACAAGTTGTATTATACAAAGTGCACCCTAAATAAAAACCTACAACTTTTATATGGGTATTTCTACCTCTTACCTATTTGTGGTGGTGAGTTTTTATCTTAGAATTTCAATAGCTTTTAAACGGTCCATCATAAGACCACCAAACAAGTTGTATTATACAAAGTGCATCCTAAGCAACAACCTACAACACAGATATGGATATTTCTATCTCTTACCTATTTGTGGTGGTGAGTTTTCATCTTATAATTTCAATAGCCTGCCAGCGTCTCCTACATCATCCAATTGCACATCCGGAGAGCCCGCAGTTCTAGACCTGCAGTTCTAGACGTGCCGTAGTTTTAGATGTATGTAACGTAATATCCAGATAGTGTTTTAGTATGTGGCGGGAGCAGATGGAAGAATTATATTTATAAGCAACAATAATATATGATAATGTCTGAAGGTCATTTTTGGGTTAGCGTAATGTTTTTGTCATGAAGGATGAATCCGGCAAGCGTTAGTGTGTCATGGTTCGTTAGTTCTGGCTACCTTTATGGCTACTTGAAACAACTTAAAGGAAGGAAATTAGCACTTACTACGCTACTATTAATACTAAAAGTAGTAAGCAAGCTAAAGTAGCATTTCCCCATCATTATTAACCCATAAGAACCCAGACTATGTTCTGAATATTGATACAAATGAGCATATTAATATATGATAGACGTATATTTAGTCTGCTAAATGCCATAAATGTAAATGTAAATATGATCGGTCTGAAGGTCATTTTTGTGTTATCGCAATGTTTATGTCATGAAGGATGAATCTGGCTAGCGTTAGTGTGTCTTAGTTCGTTAGTTCTGGCTACCTTTATGGCTACTTTGTAGCTACTTCGACTTTGAGAGAAATGCTAGTCCTGCGAACGTAAATTGTTGCCGGGGGGAGGGGGGGGCGAACGTAAAATGGACAAAAATTAAGTATTATATTGCGATCGATCGATCGCCAGTGTTTGCGCCAGAGCGAACTGGTAACTCATTGAATCATAGATATGGATCAGAGGTAAATAAACTAGATTTTTTTTCGGCGTGAGAAATCGGATGTGTGGCGTGTGAGCGAAAAACCCCAAGTATCACATAATATTTGCTAGTTGCATGCCAATGAAGGTATACGAGTAAAATA
This sequence comes from Brachyhypopomus gauderio, assembly GCF_052324685.1. Taxonomy (NCBI): domain Eukaryota; kingdom Metazoa; phylum Chordata; class Actinopteri; order Gymnotiformes; family Hypopomidae; genus Brachyhypopomus; species Brachyhypopomus gauderio. Next base: position 22,760,225 of record NC_135224.1, on the reverse strand, counting down.
AATCACTCCTAACATTCTGGAAACGTATGCTTACTCACTGAAAACATCCGGACATTATGCAATTTTTGCTGATTTTTATTACAAAATAGCCTATGCCAGTAATCCAGTAGTTTAATTAAAAATAAAATATCTTCAGGAGACAAGCTGTGTGTGTCAATGACAAAATTAATCAAAACTCCCTAAAAGAACAGGGAAAATGAGGCGTACTACTTCTATTTAAATACAAAATGTGGTGTACATTATCGTTTAAAACTTGTCAAATGTTAGAGATTTGGCTAAAACAATTGAGAATCAATGGGCATATTTAACAAATAAACTCTTTATACAATGGATTATTACAATATACAAGCCCCTGAGCCTACGGCATGCATTGGAACTGCTGGTCTAGAACTGCAGTTGGCTGTCGTTAGCTACATTCCGAGCCGCTAGGTGGCGCATGTCTAAAACTACAGCACGTCTAGAACTGCAGGTCTAAAACTGCAGGTCTAGAACTGCAGTTGGCTCTCCGGCTGTGCAATTGTATGCATCTCAGCGGACCACGCAGAGAAAGAGTGGGGCTGCTTTCGTCCTATATCCTGATTGATTCAGTCCACTGTCTATATTGAAGATGGGCCAATGGGCCGCCCCCTCTAAATTGTGCACCGGTCTCTTAGGAAGAAAAAAAATCCATCTGCCCCTGAGGACTGTCGACCCACCTGGCAAATGCCTGGTACGCCAGATTACCAGTCCAGCCCTGACTACTGTGAAGCATGGGGCTGGAAGCATCATGCTTTGGGGGTGTTTATCTGCACATGGGACAGGATGACTGCACTGTATTAAGGAGAGGTTGAGGCATATCAAGGTTCTGGAGTGGCTTAGCCAGTCTCTGGACCTAAACTGTTCAAACAGCTGAGAAACCTGGCTGATCTGGAGACGATCTGTGTGGTGGAAGGGGCCAAAATCCCTGCTACAGTATGTGCAAACCTGGTGAAAAATTACAGCAAATGTTTGACCTCTGTAATTGCAAAAAAAGCTACTGTACAAAATATTAATATTGATTTTCACAGGTGTTCAAATACTTATTTGCCGCAGTAACAGACAAATAAATTATTTTTAAAATCATACATTATGATTTCCAGTTTTTTTTTTTAGATTGTCTCTCACAGTAGACATGCACCTAAGATGAACATTTCAGACCCATCCACGATTTATAAGTGGGAGAACTTGCAAAGTCGCAGGGTATTAAAATACTTATTTTCCTCACTGTAGATGAATTAAATGAGACTGATGACAGGACGAGCCACAGGTGAGACAGATGAATACACACACATTGAACCATACCCAAGGAAATACACATATGGACATAATCAGAGGTAGATTACACCTACACACGTCCAAAGGGAGGGGCCAGGGGCTGTACCATGACACTGACAAATTACAGGGTTATGTAATTACTTTAACAGCAGTACTGATATTATTGGTAATATGTGGTCCTTTATTAACCAGCAGTCAACTGTTACAAAGACAAGACATATATAGACAAACAACTGTCAGGTGGTGGCCTGCTAATAGGCCCCGCCCACCTTCAGGATGAAGACAACGCAACAATAACAGGACAACTACCGCTGGATGGGGACGACCGGCAGTGGGGGCCGGCCATATTGTGACAAACACTAGTTATCTCAAGGTCTATGTATAGGAAAATTATTATTCAGGACTCGAGTAGACAGTTGGGCCTGTGAATATTGATTCACCTCCAGGCTTATATTTCCATAATTTTGGTTCCATTTGAGAGCCTCTAATACAGAAGAAAAAAAAAAAAAAAGCAGTTTTGATTTTGGGGATGTAGTACGCAGATGAGATCAAATGTATCCAGCAGGGGCAAGACTTACTTGCACAGAGTCCTCTGAAGAAGCTTCACCCTGTCTTAGACACAGAGGGTCTGCTACGCGTTGGAGGCCTAATTTCTCGCTCGAACTTGCCAACTGATGAGACTCACCCACTCCTGATTCCTGGCAAGCACCATGTCACCACATTGCTCATTCGTCACCACCATTTCAGAGTTCAACACCAAGGAAGGCACTTCACTGAAGGAGCGGTGCGCACAAGTGGTCTTTGGATAGTGGGAGCCAAGCGACCCATCACTAGCGTGGTGATGCCAGGCGGGGAGTGTGATGCCACGGGGAATATATGTCGGAAAGGGGGCTTTTATTTTGACACAGCAATTTTTCAGATTATGATACGATGTCACTCCTGTTCAGGGGTATAGCCATTTTCTTTTAGTTGTTCAAGGTGAAGGACATACATCAGCTCAGCTCCTCTGAAACTTTATCTTGCTCTTTTGGTGTGGCATTGCCAGCAGGGGCGTTGCCTGGGTATGTAACTGGTATGTCATCTGGTTTGGTTGATATTGATTTAAATTACATACCGGGAGAAAAACTTGATGCTTTTCATCCACTCCCAAAATCAGAATTAGAGAAAATAATTTCTTCCTTAAATTGTACTACCTGCACATTAGACTCAGTTCCCTCAAAGTTATTAAAAAAGGTATTACCAGCTGTAACTGAACCTCTTCTAACTATAGTTAACTCATCCATTACAATAGGTCACATGCCCAAATCATGTAAATTAGCAATTATCAAACCTCTGATCAAGAAACCAAATCTTGATCCGACTGTGCTATCTAATTATAGACCCATTTCAAACACATCATTTATATCTAAGATCATAGAAAAAGCTGTTGCCCAGCAATTATGCCTATATCTGCATAGGAATAACACATTTGAAAAGTTCCAATCTGGTTTTAGGCCCCATCACAGTACTGAAACAGCATTAGTTAAAGTAACAAATGATCTCCTCCTTGCATCAGATCAAGGCTATGTATCACTGTTAGTGCTTCTTGATCTTAGTGCAGCTTTCGACACAATTGATCATAGGATCTTGCTAGAAAGGTTAGAACGCTGGGTTGGAGTCTCAGGCACAGCCCTTTCATGGTTTCAGTCTTACTTAACAAATCGCTATCAGTTTGTAGAGCTCAATAATATTTCATCCAAACGTACAATGGTTAAATATGGGGTCCCGCAAGGCTCCATCTTAGGACCACTATTATTTACATTATATATAATTGGGCACAGTTATAAACAAACATGGTGTCAATTTTCACTGCTATGCGGATGACACTCAACTTTACATATCAGCCAAACCCGATGACAAACTCAGTTTAGGAAAAATTGAGGCCTGTGTAAGAGATATTAAATGCTGGATGTCTCTAAACTTCCTACAATTAAATGAGGACAAAACAGAAGTTCTCCTTGTGGGCCCTAAGGCCGCAAGACAGAAAATTCCAAATTTAATGCTTAATCTTGCAGACTATCCCATTACACCTGGCACAGTAGCCAAAAACCTAGGCGTCATACTCGACTCCGACCTATCATTTGATAAATATATAGATAATACTACTAGGATAGCTTTTCTACATCTCCGCAACATTGCCAAATTAAGAAATGCATTATCACAGGATGATGCAGAAAAATTGGTGCACGCCTTTGTTAGCTCTAGACTAGACTACTGCAATTCACTACTGTCAGGATGTTCAAATAGGAATCTAAATAAACTTCAAGTAGTTCAAAATGCCGCAGCTAGAGTTCTGACCAGAACTAGAAAATTTCAGCATATTAGACCAGTCCTATCAGCCCTGCATTGGCTCCCAGTTAAATTTCGTATTGATTTTAAAATTCTATTATTAGCATATAAAGCACTACACGGGCTTGCTCCTGAATACCTCCAGGAACTTATTTCCTACTATGAACCCCCACGTCAACTAAGATCACAGGGTGCTGGTCTGTTATTAGTTCCACAAATTAACAAGGTAACAGCAGGGGGAAGAGCCTTTTCTTATAAGGCCCCCCAGCTTTGGAATAATCTTCCTAAATGTGTCCGGGACTCTGACACAGTCACAATCTTTAAATCTAGGTTGAAAACCCACTTATTTAGTCTAGCGTTTGATAATTAATATCCCCCTTAGATAAAGGTACAGATCCAGGGGTTCATAGACGAAGGGTTTTATGGTAGACTGGGGCGCTGGTGCTGTCATCCTGTCACTGCTCGTGGTCACTCAAGTTTGTTGACAGTGCAGTGGATGGATGCCATTGTCTCAGAATGCCCCCAAGCCTATGTTACCTTCTGGTTCTGCCTTTTTTAGCTAGGCTGTAATAATTTAACTTAATGCCGGAGTTGCTGCCACACTCCAGAAATGTTCATAATTTCATCTGTCCTGTATATGTCCCCGTACAGGGCTAATTTTCCCTGTTTTATTTTCTCCACATGGCTGCCCGCCTGCTCGTGGAAATATGAGATGAGGAGAGACAAGCGATCCATCCAGTGCCAGCCACCTACTGCCTGACCGGATAAACCTACACCATGATGGACATTATTACATCTTTTCCTTTTCTTTATTTCTTTCTGTCTAAATTGTTGTTGTTGTCATGGTGACCGGTGTCGGCCAGAGGAGGATGGGTTCCCCCCCTGAGTCTTGGTTCCTCTCAAGGTTTCTTCCTCATGCAAAAACTAGGGAGTTTTTCCTTGCCACTGTCGCCCTTGGCTTGCTCACTGGGGGCTTGGACTCGGAACTTGGAAAGCTCATTTGTGACGACAACTGTTGTAAAAAGCGCTATATAAATATAATTTGATTGATTGATTGAAATAGATACAACGTAGGTCAATATGATAAATAATAAAAAAAGAATATCTATATATGTGTAAAGTGACTGAGTTTCAAGTATGTACAGGTATAAAGTGACTGAGTGTTCTAGGTATTTACAATTTACAGTGAGGTAGCAGTGCATTGTGTATGAGTGTGTGTGTGTGTGTGTGTGTGTGTGTGTGTGTGTGTGTGTGTGTGTGAGTGTGTGTGTGTGTGTGTGTGTGTGTGTGTGTGTGTGCGTACATGCGTGTACGTGTATGTATGTCTGTGTACGTAATGTCAGAATTGGTGTAAGTCCGCTATCAGTCAGTCTGATGGTGTGGGGGAGTTTTTGAATGGAAGGGCTGTGTGTTGAGGAGTTGGACAGCTCTGGGCACAAAGGTCACCCTGAAGGTAGCCATTCAAATGCTGTGTAGAGAGAGTGGGAGGGGCCCTGGGTGATGTGTAGAGAGAGTGGGAGGGGTCCTGGGTGATGTGTAGAGAGCGTGGGAGGGGTCCTGGGTGATGTGTAGAGAGCGTGGGAGGGGTCCTGGGTGATGTGTAGAGAGTGTGGGAGGGGTCCTGGGTGATGTGTAGAGAGCGTGGGAGGGGTCCTGGGTGATGTGTAGAGAGTGTGGGAGGGGTCCTTGGTGATGTGTAGAGAGTGTGGGAGGGGTCCTGGGTGATGTGTAGAGAGAGTGGGAGGGATCCTGGGTGATGTGTAGAGGGTGTGGGAGGGGTCCTGGGCGATCCGGTATGCCAACCTCCGTGTTAAATGATCATTTACTGCAGACAGATTCCTGAGTAGCAGTCCAATGATTTCTCCACATATGTTGGTGTTCCTCTGCAGGCGGTTCCTGTTCTGGAGGCTGATTGAGTAGAACCAGCAGGTAATTGAGAAGGTGGTGATACTCTCAATGAAGGAGTAATAAAAAGTTTGCCTGATCTCTCTTTTCACGCTAAAGGAGTTGAGCTTTCTGAGGAGGTACTGTCTCTGATGACATTTTTTGAGAATCTCTTCTGTGTTAGCTGAGAAATTCAGGTGGCTGTCAAAGATGGTACCCAGATATTTGTACTCCTCCACCAGTTCAACAGACATGCCATGGACAGAGGTGGTGACCAATGGTGTCAGAACAAGCTGTTTTTTGGAGAATGTTATCACCATCTCCTTGGTTTTGCTGACATTCAGCTCGAGGCATGAGTTGTCACGCCAGTCAACAAACTCCTGGAGGGCTGGACCGTGAGACTGTGATGAGCCTGAAAGCATGGAGAGAACTGTGTCATCTGCGTATTTGATCAGAAGAGAATTAGGTTGAGTGGATCTGCAGTCATTGGTGTATAAGATGAAAAGCAGTGGAGAAAGGACACAGCCTTGTGGAAAGCCTGTTGCAGTGTATTGTAGGTTGGAGTGGATATTATTTACAAGTACTTTTTGTGTTCTGTGTGTTAGAAAGTCCAGTAACCATAGAATAAGCTGGTCCTCCAACTGAAAGTGGGATGAGAGTTTGTGGGCCAGGATGTGAGGCTGGAGGGTGTTGAAAGCCGAGGAAAAGTCTGCAAACAGAAGTCTGGCTGAAGGAGGAGTATAAATTCAGCCTTAACTTGTTGCTGATCACCTAGTGTTTCTCGCACAGCTCACACACACGCACGTACGTCCACACGGAATTAACACAAATGTAGCACTTTCAAAATAAAAGCGTCACAGTTGTATTGCACGCACGACATAGATATTTGTTTTATTTATTATTGCCTCGCGGGCCGGACAGGGACGCACAACGGGCCGGATGTGGCCCGCGGGCCATTGGTTGCCCAGCTCTGTCCTGTATTGTATGAGAATGCAAAATTGCAACAAAAAAATTTGAATAACGGCAGAATTTATGTCAATATGCATTACAGCAGAGCACATTTCTGAATTCTGAATTACATACATTTACATTTATGGCATTTGGCAGACGCCCTTATCCAGAGCGACTTACATTTTTATCTCATTTTTTATACAAGTGAGCAATTGAGGGTTAAGGGCCTTGCTCAGGGGCACCTCAGTCATGGCCTCAGGTCTGGGGATCAAACCCACGACCCCCCGGTCACAAGACCAGTTCCCTAACCACCAGGCCATGACTGCCCCTACATGTTTTCTCTATGAAATGTTTGAATGATTGAAGACACAGTTGTTCTTCCAATATTGGGCTGCACCCGACGACCAGCTTCAGCCATTGTAAGACCATGACTTACATGTAAAACATGGTCCACAATCCTTGCCCTTACAGTATTTCACTATTTTGTCCCCTCAGCCTTAAACCACACAGTCTTACCCCTCTACATCACAGTCTTACCTCTACACCACAAAGTCTTACTCCTCTTTTTGGCTGTTCACCCTGCACATGGCCTTGTGTTTCCATTATAAGACTTTGTGATACTGCAGTGTTTAGCATCTATACCAATTACAGTAAAGGTTCATGAGACGCACCTCTGACCTATGGCTGAAACCATTGGTTGATCTAAACCTTCACAAACTCCCATTCTTACTGTAACTAAATGTTCAAATTAGGATAAATTACCAAAATGTAACAAAAAAATAAACTAAATAAATAAATGTTAAATGATGACTTATAAATTATGACATGTTCAGCACTTTTGCATATAATGACCTAGGTGATGACCTAAATACTAATTGTTTTGGAGGGTAAGACAATTCAACAGACAACACATTTTGAATTATTAAGGTAACTTGTGGATCTGTTACCTTAATCTCTAGGTAGACTATATTCTACTCTTTCCAGCTCTGAATGTCTGAGACTGCTCCTTGCAATGCTTACATTATACTTGCCATGTTCTTTGGTTTTTCTGGCCTCTGTGTCTCTTGCTACTGAAGAGTCTCTTTTTCACTCCCTGTCTCTCAGACTCCTTCTCCTGCCTCACCAGGTTTGACCTGCTTCCACCTGATTTCCCGTGGTTTCTCTTTTTCCATCTCCATCTCATTTCCAGTGTTCTGTCATTCACCAGGAGCTTGCTGAAGCCCTTTCCCCAGTCTCAATATCAGCACATCCCAATTTCAGCATTTTTCTCTCATTCTCAAGAGTCAGCAGTCATTCCCCCCCCCCACCCCACCCCCCTCTCTGCACCTCTGTCCTTGCAGGTAAAGTTTGTTATACTCTAATCTTTTCTTTCATGCCATCTTGCAATAATAAACAAATGTTTATTATTAGATGCTGCTTCTGAGCAGTTTTGATGGCATCCCACTTCTCACATATCACAGTAACCCTTAATCAGCTTAGGAAGCGATGAAAGACACGGAACCTGACGACCATGACGACCGTGACGAATAAGACCACGTAACATACAGAAAGCAATACTGTAGCAACTATAGTCCCATTACCAGAATTTTACTGATTACAGCCTTGAAGTTCATAGCTGCATTTAAACAGGGTAAACAACATAGATGTCATGATGGTAAAAATAAGTTTTTATAGTAAAAATTCCTTTAATCAAAGCCCCACAGTTCTAGGCTATAGTGTTGTGGTGCGTATTCTTTACTATTGTTATGGCCCTGCGTAGTTTGTGTTGTTGTTGTTGTTGTTGTTGCTGTTTCTGTTGTTGTTTTTGTCGGCTCCGCTGTCATCTTCGGGACTCCGCCAACCCCTCTCATCCCTAACTACTTCGTCACGCCTTGCCTCTGGATTCCCCATCGATTGGTGGACTGGACGTGACGTGTACCCCAACGTCGGATAAAGACCACACAGAATTGGCGGGAGAAGATTAGAGAGAGAGAGATTTTGTAGGTGTTCTGTGAATTTGATTGGGTTTGTGTGTACCGATTTGATGTGGTTTGTGGATGATGATTCTGCTTTGCCCCATTTTGGATTGGTTGCTTGAATAATTGTACATAGTTGTAGACAGCTTGTGTATTGTATTTATTGTAAATAATATCTCAAATGTGGCTTGGGTGAGTAGCGACGCTGTTTGCAGTTTAGTTTTTTTTGTTTAATGGTTATTGTTTATTATGAGCACGGTGGGTTCCTGAAGAAATATGCCTCCACTATATATATATTGTGAATGCCTATATAAAAATACAAACCCCTATTTCTCTGTTGTTCTTCATCATTGGTGTTACACCTTGCCTCCTAGACCGGGGCAAAACACCATTTAGGTGTTTCAGTTTCATTATTCTTATTTAATAGTTTCATTTGTAATCCTTGTTTGTTTGTACTTGTTCTGTTAAAAGACAATAAGAAGGAACATACACACATACAGAGAGAGAGAGATATCGTAAGGTGTAAATATGCACACTAACTCGCATGATTTAAGTGCTCTTCTAGCTGGTTGCCTAAAGATGTGTCCTGAAGCTCTGGTGACACTTCTGTCTGTACAGCAGGAAAGCTGTACATCCACATGCACTCACCACTAGCCACAGATACAGGCCCAGATACTAACCCTAACCCTAGGCCCTGGACCAGGATGGCCCTGCTACCCATGTTCCTCATCATGCCCGGGGATCAAGGGAGAAAGACTGAAACTGTGAATCTGCTTTTCCTGGCATTTTTCTTATAACAATCACAGGTGATTTATGAAAAAGAAAAATAATCACTTGGTTACGTCACCATACCCACCGCATGAATAAACTGAGAGAGATGGACCCAAGTGCCGGCTCGAACAAGCACAATAAGCAGTGATGTAATTCGTGAGTGAGAGAGAAATGCACCCACACGCACCGTGGCAAAAACAACACAAAACGACATGGAAAACTCAACGTGTAAAATGAAACTCGACTGAACACGCGGGAAAAAAATAGAACAAAAAAACACCCGTAGTCAGAAGGGAGATAAAATTTAAAAGGCAAATCAAAAGACGCGGAAAAAACTCGTCGCATAAAAACAAAACCAAGAACGCCAGGGAAAGTAACTGGGAGCAGGCAAAACGCCACAACAAACAAAACCTTCCCAAAATAAATGTATAACAGATAGGAAGTGAAACAGATGGAGAAAAACTGGAGAGGCCAATAAGCAGCGCAGGAGATAGTTACTCGAATAAGTTGTAGGGAAGTAACAGAGGAGAGAGAGATAGAGAGAGAGAGAGAGAGAGAGAGCATAAGGTGGCGAGACACCTTTAATCGGGAACGCAACGTACTGGCTTTAGAGAAAGCAGGGAAAGGCCTGAGAACGAGTCGGCGAGCCAAAACAAATCAGCAGTGATCCGTCTCCACAAGCTTCCTCAAGAAGCCATGGCAACAGGTGAAACAGATCACTGCTGATTGCGCCTGTGAGGGCAGGCCCCAGCAGTGCCCCGCCCGTGACCACTACAGGTGTATGCACGCTCGCGTACCGCTGCATAACACGACGCGGTTTATGCGCATTCGCAGTCTAGGACTGACTCGGGTGCCTCTTGTGGAGGTAGAAGGCGTGGCATCCGAGCCAGCCCTGACACTCACCATTTGAGGTTTACAGAATTTCAACCACACCTGTAACCACATGATGACTCAGTGGCCTGTTGAAACACGAAGGCAGAACATCACATGAACTGATCACCCACCTGGAGCATGTTACATCTGCCCCTTCTTCTATTTGCTCCTAACACTCTTATTTAATGTTTTGTTTTTTGAGGTTTGTGTAACCCTAAAACATCTCCCAGATTTCGCAGGAAAACGTCAAACTGTGTTTGGTATTTATTCTGCTTTTCTGTCTCTTTCTTACTGCACTCATCATGTAGGTCTCCAGTGCTTCTTCCTGGAGTAAAGACAACACACTGCTGTGCAACCTCAACTTGAGTCGGGCTCCCAGGACATGAGGACCAGGACAGAATAAACCTTGACAAGAAGTGCATCAGGATAATGAGACACTTTATGATCCATGCCAGACAACAGAGACGAGACCAGAGAAACTGATCGCCATCAAGAACCCACCGTCAGGATTATTAGTAACATCACCTTTGTCAGCGTGCAAGGAACCGCAAGGACAGCCAGACAAAATCACCATGTGTGGACTATTCAGCATCAGCGTCGTCAAAGGCTATAGATAATATATTGGAATATATAACAATAGAAATGAATGTAAAACAATCTAAAAATATATTAATTAGTTGTGTGTATAAAGCACCAGGGGTTTGCATCAATGCATTTAAAGATAAATTAGCGAAAGTGCTTGACAGAGCAAACAACAACAAGGTACAGATTGTATGTGGAGACTTCAATATTGACTTGTTAAACCCAAATGGACACAAAGGAACGACTGATTTTATCAATACAATGTACATCTACAATTTATTTCCAGTGATAATAAAACCAACTAGAATAACAACATATTCAACATATTCTGCTACATTAATCGATAACATATTCACTAACAAGATTGATAGTGCAATAGTTGGGGGACTGCTCATAAATGACATAAGTGATCACCTACCGGTTTTTGCAGTTTTTCAAAACTTAGTTGATGTACAAAATAAACACAGGCCAAATATCTATAAAGTGAAAAGACACAGAACTCCAAAAGCTATCACTGCCCTTAAAATGGACTTAATGCAACAAAACTGGACAGAGGTATATGCAAATCATGATCCAAACAAAGCATATCAGGCATTCTTGTCTACTTTTATTATGTTATATGAAAAAACTGTCCATTAAAAAAACTAACACAAAGGACTAAAAATGCTAACAAACCTTGGATTACGAAGGGGATTGCTAATGCATGTAGAAAGAAAAATATATTATATAAGAAAATTTTTAAATTAAGAACAAAAGAAGCGGAGATTAAATATAAAATATATAAAAATAAATTAATAAGTGTGATGAGATTTAGCAAAAAGGAACATTACCAGAAACTGTTAGAAAGGTATAGGAGCAACACTCAACAGACTTGGAGTGTTCTAAACAGCATTATTAAAAATGGATGAGGAAGAGAAGACAATATAGACTACATTTTAAAAGATGACAACACAAGTATAAATGAAACTAAAGAAATTGTAAATGAATTTAATCATTATTTTGTGAATGTTGGGCCCACTTTAACAAAAGCGATTGAGAAAACAAGAAATACAGAAGAAATAGGTGAATATATCAACAAAACAACTCACTCCATCATTGTTAGGGGAACTGAGGAAAAGGAAATTTTGGATATTGTAAATAAATTCAAAAACAAAAAATCCACTGATTCGACTGACATTGATAAAAGATATTATAGAATGCACAGTAAAACCAATTACACATATTTGCAACCAATCTTTTAAGACAGGTATTTTTCCCAATAAAATGAAAATGAAAAGCTAAAATCATACCTATATATAAAAATGGAAACAGACACAAGCTCTCCAACTATAGACCTGTTTGCTCCCTCAGTTCTCCAAGATTTTAGAAAAATTATTTGTAGACAGACTTGATGATTTTATAAATAAACAGATTACTAAGTGATAATCAATACGGATTTAGAGCAAATAGGTCCACCTCGATGACAGTGATGCAACTGGTAGAGGAGATTTCCACTGCAATAGATAATAGGGAGTATACTGTTGGGGTGTTTATAGACCTAAGGAAGGTTTTTGACACTATAGATCATGACTTACTCATGAATAAACTGGAGAGATATGGGATTAGAGGACTAGCATATTCATGGCTCAAAAGTTACCTAGAAGATAGACATCATTATGTACAAATAAGCAATATTTAATCTGATCTATTGAACATCACATGTGGGGTTCCGCAAGGATCAGTACTAGGACCAAAACTGTTTATATTGTACATAAATGACATCTGTAAAGTATCTGAATGTATGAACTGTGTCTTATTTGCCGATGATACCAATTTATATTACTCTGGACAAAGTTTAGAACAATTTCTGAATACAGTGGAATGGGAATTAAAAGAGTTTAACAAATGGTTTGATATGAACAAATTGTCACTGAATTTGAGTAAAACTAATTTTATAGTATTTGGCAATAGACAAATCAAGAATAATATAAAAATTAGGATTGATGTTAATATAGAGAGGAAATATGAAAACAAATTTCTAGCTGTTATAATCGATCACAAATTATGCTGGAAACAACACATAAACTATGTAAAAACAAAAATGGCTAAAACTATTGCAATATTACATAAAACGAAAGATATTTTAAATCAATCATCACTCTATTTGCTATATTGTTCTTTCATATTCCCATACATGACCTACTGTGTGGAGATATGGGGAAACGCATATAAAACCAACACTAAACCAATATTCATGTTACAGAAGAAAGCTATAAGAATTATAAATCAATCCAATTATCATAAATCAACAAACAAACTATTTATTAATTTAAAAACTTTAAAATTCAATGACCTAGTTGACCTCCATACAGCTTTGATAATGTGCATACCCTGAAATAATTTTTTTTATTAACTCTAATATAGCCAGAATTGATTTGCTTAATTTTGTAACAAACAGGATGACATCATCAGCATAAAGAGACATCTTATGTTCACTTTGTCCTAGAGAAATTCCGTAAATTTGTGGGTGTGAACGTAAAGCTATTGCAAAGGGTTCAATCGCTAATGTATTCACGCTATTTTCCTGACAACGCTGGGCGGGGCCATATTGGTTGACTTTGTGTTCGAACTTCCGGTGCTACGTATATGTTGATACCAATTACAAGCAAAACGACAACAAACACAATATGACTAGCATAATATGTTCAGTTAGAGCAGAGGTGGCCAAGTGTAGGGGGCCGGGGTGTAAATTATTAGTGGGGCGGATGTAAAATGGACACAAATTAAGTATTAAGTAAAAAAAAACAAGCACAAACTTTGATATAAACATATGGCGTGATATGCTTCAGGACTTTGTCACGTTTGGAGCACACTACGAGCTCTGTTATGTACGCAACTGTTGTTTTCTATGTGAAAAGTGTATAAACTCCGTTATTAACACTCGTTACAACGCCACTGACCTGCGCTCATCTTTAGGAAGAAGAGAACAGACAGTGTCAGTAGTTTTGAAGCTCCCTCAGTTGTCTGCGGTGCCTTTGCTGCACCTCGTATGTGGTTTATTCCAAACGTGTGACAGAAGCGTCTCACCAACGAGACTCAAAGTACAATCACAACAGCACAGACACTTCATGCCGCTAGTCTCCCGTCTTACACTACGCCGGTTTTAATAGTGTTAGCGGCTCGCTGCTTGTAAACACACCGCGCACCACGAAGGTGTAGCAGTGTGTCTCCCTCAGAGCTGATGAGGTAACCGGGCTTCCAACGAAGAGGACCTGCGTATAAGGCTGAAGGCGCTAAATTTAAAATATCCACCCAAACGTCCATACGTCTGCTCTTATCATTTTGTGGAGGGGAAACCAACACCAGATCACCCTTATGCCGAGACATGGCTCGGTTATGAAGCTCCGATGAAGCAAACGTGTCGGGTGCTTGTGATCAGATAAGTAACTATTTTATAATCAGTGGCCACATCTTTTCCTTGCATTCATTTTGTAATTTTAGGAAGTAAAGAAGTAAATAGACAAGAATGCCTATTTTATGAAAAAAAATCATTAAAATGTAGTAGTGTACACTAATGCAAAAATAGCTGACCGGAAGTTCTAACACAAAGGCGGAAGAAACATACACTTGAAAGTGGGCGTGGCGAAATACGGTGAATACAATAGAGGGGATAAGGGGCATCCCTGCCTGCATCCCCTTTTAATAACTATTGGTTGTGAGATATTTCTATTTGTCAGAATTTCTGCAGTGGGTTTGTTGTATATTAAATGTACCCAGTTTATGAAATTTTCTCCAAACCTGAATCTTTCTAATACTCTGAGTAGATAGGGCCATTCAACCCTATTGAAGGCCTTCTCTCCATCTAGGGACAGCAGGGCAGTATCTAAAGCTTCTTTACTATAATTTAGTATATTTGTGACGCTGTGGTGCTGGAGGAAGGAGGAGACACGACTAGCGTCTTACGGTGAACATAGAACATTTAATCTTTCTCAAATACGTGAAGCTCCGAGTGGAGCGCGAGCAGCACAAACCCAACACTCGCGCAGACACGAAACTTTAGACAAAGACGAGCACAAGACACTGCGCGAACGCACATTATATAGGTGAGTTACACAGACCCGCGTGACCTCGAGACAAGGCACAGGTGTAACAAACGAACACGCTCACAAACAACCCACACCCACGGAAGTACAAACATGGACATAACTGCACGCAGACGACATTATGACACGCCCACAGGGAAGGGACCGGAGCTGTTCCGTAACAATATTCAGTACTCTCCTAACATTATGAAATCCCTGTCTTCCAATTATAAAACCATTTTGATCTTTATTAATTATTTCAGGCATAAAATTTTGAACACGGTTCGCTAGGATTTTACATATAATTTTTAGATCAGAATTCAGAAGGCTTATTGGTCTCATATTTTCACATTTATTAGATGGCTTTCCAGGTTTTGGAAGTAGTATAATTAGAGCGTCATTCATATCAGGGGGGAGAGTCCCTTTATGAAATGCTTCTAGAAACATTTCAATTAGTGGCTTTAAAAGTTTTTTCTTAAATATTTTATATAAATCTATTGGTAAGCCATCTGGTCCTGCCCTTTTACCTGCTTTCATAAAATCAATAGCGCTTTCAATTTCTTGCATGGTAACTGCTGAGTCCAGACAGCCTTTGCCTTCTTCTGATATAGCTGGTATTTCTAATCCTTTCATGAAATCATTGAATTTATTTGTGCCAAAATCAATTTCTGTATTATACAATTGTTCATAAAAAATTTTAAAAGCATCATTAATTTCAGTTGGGTTTATTATAGTTTCATCATTAATTGTAATTAAAGTAATTGAGTTTCTTGATTCTAATTGTTTAATTTGCCATGCCAAAAGTTTACCAGATTTATCACCTTGATCATAAAAGGACTGTTTAAGTCTTATTACACTTGCAGCTGCTCTAGAAGCTGAGAGCTCCTCATACTCCGCTTTCAGGGCCTGTAATTCAGTTTCTGTTTGTGGATTATTTTCCTGAAAAACCCCCATTTGCACTTCCCTAAATTTTTTTCCAGACACAGCCTTGCTTGATGTTTTTTCTTAGTCTGCGAACTGGTGTAGCTTATAATATGACCCCTAAGAAAAGCTTTAAAAGCTTCCCATTTTATACAGGCAGATGTCTGCGTTGTATTAATCTCAAAGAACTCATCTTATCTGCTTCCCCACATATTTTAAGAATTCTTTATCTTGCAGCCATCTGTGTTGAAAACACCATCTTAAGGAGTGTTTTACTAATTTACTGTCCTCATATATTAAGCAACAAGGTGCATGATCTGAAATGATGATATTATCGTAGAAACATTTTTGTAATTTGTATTGTAGCCCTGCCGATACTTATGCATACCTGTCAAGTTTTGTATTTAAAAATACGGGACATTTCCCGTGTATGACGTCATCGCCTAATTTGCATAATCAGTTATTTGCATATAGCTGCAATCGAGGCTGTAGGAGAAACAAAAACATCTTTGGAGTGGCAAAAAGTGAAGAAAAACACCCCAAATATGTTTTGAACTACAAATGAATAAAAAAATTAATTTTCTAGTGATATTTCTAGCTACAAATGGGGACATCTCCTGGGCATATTTCTGTGCCTTTAGCCCGCGTTTGTGCTTGGCAGATTGTTCGTGCTGACAGACATCGTTCCTTCCCCCATGAGAGGCAATAAAATCACAGCTACATATCTTACAGAATGAGTAGCTATGGCCCTTCATGCTCCTCTTTAGGAAAGTAAATTCCCTGTCCCATTCGTCAAGGTACTCACACGTATGTGTCACGGTAGGCCGGCCCGGAGGCCGCCAGAGGGCGCCCAAACACACACCTTCGGTCACACGCACACCCACAACCACACGCAGCACACCCTCGCAGTCTCGATCACTCCCACCTTCCCAATCACCAGAATACTAGCACCTGTCTCTAATCAGCTGGGGTGTATTTATTTCCACAGGTCACGCCGTCCAGTGCTGCGCATTCACCTGGCTACCCCGTCTCGCTCCGGTGGAGAGAAGAGTATTACTCACCTGTGTGCCTTAGTCTTCGTTGCTCGCTTGTCTTCTATATTTCTTTTGCTTTAATGTTTCTACTGCCGTGGTGCCTGAGTTCCTAAGTTTCTATGGAGAATAAAACAGGTCACCCTCAGCCTCTGTCTCCTGCTGCTTCTGTCCCAACGTCACAGTATGCTTAGCTTTTTTGGCAGGACTGCCTTCTCTCGTTAAATCCATCTCTGATTTGTTGTTCCAGGTTTGCTCCCACTGTCGACACTAAACCCGCAAGTTTTAATTTTTTTTTTAAAGCATTCATGTGTCGCTCCAAACAGAATTCTGTCACGAGAACTGTCATCTGCAGTAGCCTGGGTGGCAGTTCTCGCGAGGCTAGTGACAGAATTCTGTTTGGAGCGGCACATGAACGCTTAAAAAAAAAATAACAATTGAAAACTGAAAATACGGGACGACGCCGGGACAGAGCGGTAAAATACGGGACTGTCCCGGCCAAAACGGGATACTTTACAGCAGAGCTTATGTGTGCTAGAATAACATGAGTAAGCCTTGCCCTCTTGATTCAATTCCCTCCAAATGTCTAACAGATTTAATTCTTTAGCAAACTTTAAAATAGTAGTCTGACTTTTATTGTGTGTTTTATCGCATCCTTTGGATCTGTCTTTGCTTGGATCCAAAGTGCAGTTAAAATCCCCTGCTATTATGTATTGACCCTCGAGTGCAGAGAGAATAAGAAACAAATTTGAGAAGAAAGCAGGGTCGTCTATGTTGGGACCATATACATTCACCAAATTTAACTTTTCTGATAAAAGTGAACCTTGAATAATCAAATATCTTTATTTATCTTTAATTATATTTGCCACTGGGAATGGTACCGATTTATGTATTAAATTCATTACACCTCTAGCCTGTGATATAAAAGATGCCGAAAACTAATTTCCCTGCCACCTCCTTTGTACTTTAACAATATCTTCTTCTAGTATATGTGTTTCTTGTAAAAATACAATTTTGGAGTCCAAATCCTTAAGCCTATTTATAACATGTTTAATCTTTGGGAGTTTATGTAGGCCCCTACAGTTCCATGATACAAATTTAAGTTTTACCCTTTGAGACATAATGACCAATAAATATATTCATATAGTGGAGTGGGATACTCTCAAGTAACTGTTCATTTTTAGGGAGCTTAAAACACATAAATACGACAACCCTTAACCCCAACACTGAACTGTGAACAAATAACCCTTCTCCCACTTTTAGAGAAACATGTACATATATACGTATAAACATTATATATATATATATATATATATATATATATAATGTTTATACGTATATATGTACATGTTTCTCTAAAGACCAAAATAAAATCTAAACTCTCTAATGTCACTCATGTAATCATCATTAGTTACAAGTGGACATGTTTTAGGTTGAATGTGTCCAGTTATATCATTTGAATAATTCACTATTCTCTTTATAAACACTTATTCATGATGGTGTGGCCGGTTGCAATGAAAACACCCTGAGATTACCTATTTATAATGAGTGCTAAAGCTAAAGAAACAAACGGCTTTTTTTTTTTTTACAGAACACATTTAAGCTTGTTAACTGAAAATAAAATACAACTCAACTACAAAATGCTTACTTAGCTTCAGATATCTGAGGAGAGAGGATTTCTACAGGCTATTGTGGTCATAAGCACAGAATACACACTCATATTGTGTATTCATAACGAGTGCAAAAACTGTACAAACAAGTGGCTGAACACACTACAAAAATAAATGTGTATTAAAAGGCAACACATTGGCACCCTTCTTCATTTCTTAAGATTTTATTGAGTATTTGAGCCTGGATTCTATCCTGGAGTAGTGGTGGCCATGGAGAATCAACACATTCCTCACCATCAGTGTGACCTGGATTGAACATTAGAAGAAGTATAATTTAGTCAAAAACAACAATTCTCTAGAGTGGACAATATTTAAAGGCAAAACTTTGTTTTCTCTATATACTCCACTGGCATTATTGACTTTCCCCATATCCCTTATTAACTCCAATATTAGTGCTTCTGAACCCCATGACCTATCTCGAACATTAAGCACTCTAACAAAAGTATAGTAAAGTGCAAACTGTTAACCTCATAGCTGCCGAGTGTCAAGCATTTGGACAGCGTGGGGGTGATCCCAAATCTGCACTCTGCTGGAGATGTCTGTTGGGCATTCTTCTGATACTGTCCCTAGTTTCCCTGTTATGGCCCCCTTCTTGCTTGTCTGCCAGGGCTCCTATTACCCTGGGAAGCTTTACAGGCCCCAGCTTCACCTGGCCGCAGGGCTTCCTGCATGATGTTTCTCCTAATATGTAAAAAACACTATGGTTAATACAAAAGTTGCTGTGCTGCAACCCAGAGAAAATAAATGTCTTTAACTGACTACAGACTCCAGATTAGAAAAGTGAAAGGCTTGCATGTCAAATTGTTTTCACATGTCGGACTTCCACTGAGATTAATTTACCAAGCGTGATCTTGTCGGCCCCTTGTAGGTGGGCAAGCTCAGCACGGTTGCATTATTAATTTTTAGGCCCCTTCCTCAAAGCCTGAGCCCTAGAGCTTTGACGATGGCCTTGCTGAATCCACTCGTGCCTCAAAGCCTCTTCCGGGGTGAGACGCTCTGCAGGATCCCACCTACAGGGGGCAGTAGGTAACAAAAACCACACATGCACCATTGTCTCAAATAAATCTTTGGCAGACAGCAACAATTTAATGTTCAGGATATGGCAAACTGATCAGAGATTACATACGTTAGGCAGCGCATGAGGAAGTCCAGGAACAGGTGGCTTTTTGTCTTCAGAACTTTGCCCAGACTTAAAGATCCAGGGCGCCTGACTCCGCCTTTTCTATTCACACTGTGGCTGCGCATTATCGAAGAGTCTTCCAAAGTACAAAAAAGCCTTTAATATTACTTACTTATATAGGAATACATAGAAATTATTGTAAGCAAATTTGAATTCTTAAAGATGTGCTCACAAAATAAATGATCTGCTGTGCATCCAGATGGGAGAAGGTTGGATGGTGGCATTCCAAGAACCTCAAATAAAAGAATAAAATATCTATTAACATTTTATCACTCCAACAACCAAGTTCTTATTTACAATTGAAACAGCACATCTTAAATTTGTTTGTGCCTTTACCTCCATTATGCAGGAACATACATCAGCCATCTTGTTTCCAGTGAACAGTCGCACACCTGTGTACAGCTCAGCTAGTATGCAGGCCAGACTCCACATATCAAAAGAGCTATTATAGAACTGACCCAGGAACATCTCCGGTGCAGAATAAGGAAATGTTCCTGCAGTTGCACAAGCTACAGAGAAAGATGGGAGAGAGTGAAGAATGAAGAGAAGTTGAAGGAAAAAAACAGATTAATGAAAGAATGGCATGAGTCTGTTACATATTATTTAGATGTACACAGAAACACACATGTGTATGGGAACGTTTGGTTCATTTTACACACCTCCCTCATGCTCATAGCGGCTGCATCCAAAATCAATGATCTTTATCCTGCCGTTTCCGTTCTCTGACAGCAGGATATTTCCCTTGGTAGACAAAAATAACAGGTGAGCCTCTCGTATAACTAACAGCTTCTACAAAAACTGAAGAATGAATGTGTTTCATGTTTCATTCTTCAATAAAATAAACTGTTAAGTGAGACTTCTAGCACTGCTAAATAGACCCAGTGTGGCACTGCCTACTTTATTTACTCTTCAAGGCTCACTCTTCCTACAAGGTGCAGCCCAACCACAAGACTGCTGTCGTACTCACAGGCTTAAGGTCACCGTGGATGATCCTCTTCCGTTTTAGCATCAGGAGGCACTTGAGCAGCTCTTGGGCATAGTGGCGCACCTCATCCTCACTTAAACCCTCAGAGCTGTTCTTAATTACTTCCTTCAGGCTTGGACTGAGGGGAGACAGAAGGGCATATCAACTAAGGGGCAAAACTCTGAGGTGAGGTTCAAAGCACACCGCGCTGTGTTGCTACCCCACTCTCCAGGCCAATGAAGATGAGAAGGAAAATTTAGCTCTCATCCTCCCAGGAGTCCCAATTATTTAATGCACACATAAGTACACATGTGCTCACTCACCCCAGGAGCTCAAAAGTGATGCAGAGGTGGTTCCGGAAGCGGAAATAATCCTTCATGTGAATCACATTGAAGGAGCCATTGGGATCCTCCCTCCGCAAATCATCCAGGATCCTCACTTCCTCAATTGATTCTACTTTAGTACTGAAAACAAGACAAACAAGAAAGTCATTTAACAGCAGTGTTCTTATTTCAGTCTCAAAATGCTATAAGCTATAGTGACATTGTTATATGAAATAAATTAGACTTCATGAATTACTCCAGCATTTGAAGATTAATCATAGCATGAGGTGTTAAAAACAGAATAAGATATCCAAGTGTAAATGAGGGCATGTAGATGAAAATGTTGTATAACCTCTGTTTGCTGCTAAGCATTTTCACAACAACCATCTCGTTGGTTTTGTGATCCAAGCACTTAAATGCCTTTCCATATCCTCCTTCTCCAGCGATTCCCAGAATCTCATAACGATACGCAATATGGTCGTGGAGAACCTGTAAACATATCACCCAAGAAGAGTTCATGTTTAATGATTCTTAAATGATTTGGTGAAATGATGATCTGGCTATCCAACTGTTCCTCAGAGATGAATAAATAGATAGACAATGACCTTGATGTAGGCACCCTTCTCATCATCATATCCGTAGTTACAGGGCTTTTTGGGATACGAGTTGATTTTTTCGGCATTCAGGCCCAAGTACCAGATCTCAGAGTAGCATGTGATCTCCAGCTTCTCATAATTGCTCAACCTCTTCTCAAAATAGTTCAACACTTCTGTACGACACACATTATAGAGCAGTGAATGTATGAGCAGGCAGTGACCATTTCTCCATGTCCTGTAACTAAAGTCAGAACCTACACTAGCCTGATAGTCATGAGGAATTTTAAACCAGGGATGGTGATCTAAAATATGCATTTGTGATTAACATCTCCAGGGCAGGAAACCTAAGGCTGGATCTCCTACTCTGAACTTGTGCTTTCACCTCTACTTCCCAGTCTCTTGTCATACCTATGGGGGTCATGGGGAGTTGGTGGCCCTCAAACTCTCGTCTCTCATGCTCCTGTTTCCTGCACAGCCCTTGGGTGCTGACATAGCCTGGAAGGTCCTCCTGCATGAACCTGGACTCGCAAGGTCTTCTCTCACCTTTATGCCCTTTTCCTGCTGTCTGTGCCTATATTCACATTGCATGTACATCATCTAACTGATACTGCGCACCAGCTTGTAAAGGCCAGTAGCTTTTTGTTATATTACTGTTTGGTATTTTAACTGTTATAAAGTTTGACTCTGCTCAAGGCTTGATCAAGTGACATCATTTCAGACAAGAATCTTATTTGTAAATATGTTCTGCAGTAATGGGGTTTAGTGTGTCAAGGTATTGGAAATCTAAACCACGCGATGGTAATTTAGAGCTTGGATTAAACCCTAAATTAATCAAAGAGCAGTTTTTCAAATTATGATTCTTGAACATCCCTGCATTGAACACTGTTATGTTTTCCTTAGATATAGATTTCCCTTTGGTATAGATATTTTACCAATTCTACTAGAATAACTCCACACCATTTTCTACAGCTAGAAAGTAAATCATTATATATTTTACATACTGTTATATCATTTAATAACTACTTTGACAGCAGCAGCCACGATACATAAGTGTCACATCAGGTAGTAGAACTTTCGTTTAAGATTGATGCTAGTTCTATAGATGTGACAGAAATTATTTTGTACCAGATCAAGTATACCATGGTAGGATGTAACTTTGGAACTTGTATGAGAACTGTGACATGCTTACATGAAGATGCCCCTGGTGGATTTGAGGCAACTTGCCAGTGTGCTCCTTGTTGGGCTTGGCATTGGAGGTAGACTGCAGCCTTGCCTTCGATGGCAACTTAGTGCCAGCATCCACGTTACAGTTCTAAATGAAGAAAAACAAGGGGTGAGTACCGGAGGCATTGAAATAATATCCTACACGAAGCTTTGTCTCATTGTTTTATAAGTACTGACCACTATTGTACCACTGTCTTACTTAGCCCACTAATATAAAACCCTCAGAGCCTTTTTTGTGTTTAAGCATGTTTTTCATAAATTTGTCTCTAAACATACTTAATTATAGCATTTTACCTACACAGTTTATATCAAAGTGTTCAGAACAATCTCAGACTAGTAAATATCTGCCTGCTGGGCAACAAACTCTTGTTAATTAACTATGTCAGTACACAGACTGATGGGGTCTCACCAGTTTAGGGAATCGTACGGATCCTATTTGAGCGTTCTTTCTTTGTTCACACTGTACAACACCAGGATTGCCACCCTTTGAAGACAAAGAAACACATATACATGCTCACTCATGTCCTCTGTCCCAAACTCATGGTCATGAGTTATTTTTATATATTTAAAAGGTTCTTACCATGGATATGCAAATCAAAACTTGCATATCCACGAAGAGTTTAAACATCATAAAGATACAAGGGTATCTTGTAACCATAGTGTTTTTTACATATTAGGAGAAACATCATGCAGGAAGCCCTGTGGCCAGGTGAAGCTGGGGCCTATAAAGCTTCCCAGGCTAATAGGAGCCCTGGCAGACAAGCAAGAAGGGGGCCATAACAGGGAAACTAGGGACAGTATCAGAAGAGTGCCCCACAGACATCTCCAGCAGAGTGCAGATTTGGGATCACCCCCACGCTGTCCAAATGCTTGACACTCGGGGGGCTATGAGGTTAACAGTTTGCACTTTACTATACTTTTGTTGGAGTGCTTAATGTTCGAGATAAGTCATGTGGTTCAGAAGCACTAATATGGCAGCTAATAATGGATATTATTGATCCCCCATACTCAAATTGCTGCCCACGGGCTATCTATTTCTGGCCCACGAGCTGTTTTGAAAAGTGTTTTTTTTTTTTAAGGAATCTTTTTTTTTCCACTCGCGCTATCCGCTCTTATTTTGAAATCGTGCACCACGATCTCAAGACGATGCCGGGGATTGCCTCTATGGCATCAACAAACAGGTAGCAGACGCCCAAATGCGTTCGCCACCCCCCCCCCCCCCCTGACAGCTTACGTTCGTGTCCCCCCACCCACCCACCCCCCCCGTAACCGGCCCCTTCAGTGATTGAATAAATAAAATGTGTCCCGTAATCATTTCTATTTGAGTACCCCTGATATAGAGAAAACAACTTTGGAACTTGTAGAACTGTGACATGCTTACATGAAGATGCCTCTGGTGGATTTGAGGCAACTTGCCAGTGTGCTCCTTGTTGGGCATGGCACTGGAGGTAGACTGCAGTCTTGCCTTCGATGGAAACTTAGTGCCAGCATCCACGTTACAGTTCTAAATGAAGAAAAACAAGGGGTGAGTACCGGTGGCATCGAAATAATATCCTACACAAAGCTTTGTCTCATTGTTTTATAAGTACTGACCACTATTGTACCACTGTCTTACTTAGCACACAAGTTAAAACCCTCCGAGGTCTTTGAGCCTTTTTTGTGTTTAAGCATGTTTTTTCATAAATTTGTCTCTAAACATACTTAAATATAGCATTTTACCTACATAGTTTATATCAAAATGTTCAGAACAATCTCAGATTAGTAAATATCTGCCTGGTGGGCAACAAACTCTTGTTAATTAACTATGTCAGTACACAGACAGATGGGGTCTCACCAGTTTAGGGAATCGTACAGATCCTATTTGAGCGTTCTTTGTTTGTTTAGACATTACAACATCAGGATTGCCACCCTTTGAAGACAAAGAAACACATATAGGTACATCATAAAGATACAAGGGTCTTTTGCCAGTCTCTAGAAAAATGTAACACCATTTATCAACAAACTTTAACATTGATTTTGTAGTTTATGATCTAAGAAATGTATTAGGTAAAATCAAACCAAACAGAAAACATATGGAACTATTTTAAAGACATTACTCGTAGTTCAACAACAGAAAATGTATATTACATTTCCCATAGTCAAGCTACATTTCAAAATTACATGTTAGTATGAAGCCACAAAAGGAAATAAATAATACTCAACATTTAACTTTCAAATTCATAGACATAATACTAACTTAGGGCACCAAATTCCTAGACAATATATACTCCTTGTTTAGAAGAACTTTGCGTATCAACTCATGTTGCTATTTATCTCTAGAAACATTTTCTGATCAATTAACTCTTGACTGCAAATGTGAACGCAATCTCAACGATTTACACTTTTCTGTCCGCTAGACATATATAGTTGTATATAAAATACAACTACAAGAAGAGACGGGTGATACGTACAATAAGCAAGAGGAGAGACACGTAAACACGCTCTATATACACATGAACAAGAACTTTCCCGGGAAAATAAAGGAGGGGACGGACATCGGGCGGAGTCAGAAATCACACAGCTAAAACGCGGCAGTCATTGATTGAGGAACCGAAACGCGGTTGTTATACTTGGGTAATTTTCCCTGTTTATAAAATGTATAAGCTCATTTTCGTTAATACATTGAGAAATTAATTTAAAATAATGAAGTTGTCTATGTTATTTGTTAGTAACTTTGACATTTTTTTCAACATTACTTAATCACATTGAAAATGGTTTTATTAGATGCAGCACAATATAACCAAAAAGGCTGCCTTAATTTGATCAAGCCAGTCCAAAGATATTCAAATTTAAATCGGCCCTATTTTTTAAATGCAATTAACCTAAAACAAAAGGAAATCTTGTGATCAAGAAATGTGCTCTAGTTTTAGCACGTGGCTAGTTTCTCTTTTCCACGTCAGCCGTGATCGTGGTTCATCGGACCAACACGTTGTCTTGGGACCGTTAAAACTACCTTAAACTGTACAGACTGGGATAAAACTTCAGGAAACAATAAACAGGAATATAATGTAACGGTCCACTTATCTATTAATATTTTAACAGCCCAACGATGTTTTTGAACGGTACAAACGCGAAGTTACATTTCAAGCAGGCTCAAAAAGAAACAGAAGCGTGAAATGCGAATACTTCTAACGGGATGAGAGAAAGCGCTCATTCAATTACGCCATATTACCAAAACTCTGGGAAGAAGCTGCTACAAACCGATGAAAACAGCGAGTTATTTACAGCGCGCTTGATCACCGATCTCGCTTAGACAGCGCGACCGCAGAAAATGGCCGCGGCTCAATCATTAGCGTGCGGGGAAATCCAAGTAACTATATTTGTGTAGAAGAAAAAATATGTTAATGAAGGCTTAATCGACATACCTTTTCCGATGTGTTTAAGTCCTGTGTTTTTTTCATCCTGTTTACAATCGGATCTCTTCGAAGTTTCCTGAAGATAGAAAATATAATTTGTACAATTTCGAACAAGACCACCGGTCGGTATCTATCATAATAAGGAATAATAGCCAGGTTACTATGAATATTTTAACCTTACTTAGGAGCTTTCGTAGAATTCATTTTGTGTGGGATTTAAGATTTCTTCTCAAGATAAGATTCACTCGACGTCCAACGTACAATAAACACAATGAAGCGTTTCCAAGGTAGTAATCAAGTAATCAAGTTACCATAGTAACGTTTTATTTAAGTAAACAAAATCCCGCGAATTAAGGGTGGTGAAAGAGGCGTGGCCAAGAGCGTCATCAGTTGGAGCCAGTCACACAGCGGTCATGGGGGGGGGGGGGGGGCGATCTACCCACATTCCTTCGCGATGACCGACACTTCCTCGATCGCGATCGACGTAATGGGCAATCCTGTTTTAGATGAACTGAATCATTAGGTGGATGGTAAAATGGATTATATTATATCGCGATCGATCGCCAGTGGTTGGCGCCAGAGCGAACTAGTAACTCATTGAATCATAGATGTGGATCAGAGGTAAATAAACTAGATTTTTTTCAGCGTGAGAAATCGGATGTGTGGCGTGTGAAGACAGTCAAATTATCCAGCCTTATAAAGTATCCAGCCTTAACTGATACACGGCTGAACGGTTCATGTTTCAGTTTAGTTCACGGCCTCATGGACCAGGAGAGAGTGTTGGAGAAAATTTATAAATAAAAAATTTGCAACTAAATGTTGGGTTTATTATAGGAAATATAAATTACATTACAAATACAGTAATCCCTCCTTTATCGCAATCTGGAGATTCCAGAACTACCCGCAATAACCGAAAATAGAAACGGTATATTTATTTAAGTATTTATACACTATATTAAGGCTTTATAAACCCTCCCCACACCTTTACATAAACCTTTCCCATTCACTTAATAACCGTTCCCACACTGTTCTGTGTGTAACCCAGGTATAAATATTGCTCAGTGGATTAAATATAAAATAATTAATTATTCGCAGTAATTATATAAACATAAAATTATATAAGCATATTTATTTTATTTATTTGAACTAAGAAAGTAGGCTACTAGCCAATCAGGTTTAAGCCCTTCCTACCACACAATTTGAAGGTTGGTACGAATTTTCTCGCTCTTTTCTCTTCGTGCTTGTTCAGCACCGACGTGCATCTGAGCTTTCCTTTTCAATTAAACTGTTAAGTTTAAAGTTTTGTCTGAACGAGAGACCATATCCACGAGGCCCTGGAATATATATATATATATATATGAGCCCTGCACATTCATATGGTTTGTGTGTGTAAGATGGCGGTACCATGTGCACGAATTAAAATGGTTGGATGTTACCTGTTATGGTCGCCTGATGGCACCTATCGCCATGTTTTTAGCTGTGCTAAAACGTAGCTATGCTATGCTTCCCTTATGTTCTTAGCTTGGCTGAGCAGTTAAGGTTATATGCTCAGGCAAACATTGTTAATGCTCTATAAGTAATATTATTCATAAAATCATATTATAAAATTGTACAGTTAAAAACTATAGTGTTTTGTGTTAGATTATTAATTTTATTGACACTTAATATTATTGTCATATTGCCTATTTATTTTCCTGTGAATTGAAGTTATATGATTAATTTGAATTGTTACGAGATTTATTTGTTATATGTGGTATACATGTGTGTGTGTACATGACGGGATTGTGCTATGGTGAGAAAAACATGTGACTTTATGCCTATTTGGTGTACAGGTCAGGTTTTATTGGAGCCTTGAGACAGTCCAGCAGGGTCAAAGTGTGGAATCCCTTCCCTTTGGCAGCAACTCGGAACGGTCCTGATGCCTCCTGTCAGGTTTCTTGAACGTGCGGAGCCTTGAGTTCTGATAGCAGAACTGGACTGAGACACACACACACACACACATTTGTATTTATTATTTTATTCTGTCTACCCATTCACCTGATCCATGTGCATTGTTGCTGATGTGCTGATAATATCCAGGTTTGTAAGATTCCCAAATTAAACTTTTTTTCTTTACATGGTCTTAGTCACTGAATTTGTCCTCCAAAGCTTACCAGCTCTTTCACGAGCCTAGATCTGGTCCAAACAGTATACAGAACCCCACTGCCAGTGTTGAACCTGTTACATGTGCATGTGTGCTTGTCCAGTGAGCAACCAGTCGTGTTGTATACAATCTCATGTAGGCGAGTAGCGTCTCAGGCAAGTGATGCTGCTTCTCGTTTCTGAGAGTAAATATTTACTGTAAATATTTACAGCACTATTTACTGTAATTCCTACTATTTTATTATTTATAACACTCCTTGTTAATTGTTAGAATTAATACTTATAATATACACTGCTCAAAAAATAAAGGGAACACTCAAATAACACATCCTAGATCTGAATGAATAAAATATTCTCATTGAATACTTTGTTCTGTACAAAGTTGAATGTGCTGACAACAAAATCACACAAAAATCATCAATGGAAATCAAATTTATTAACCAATGGAGGCCTGGATTTGGAGCCACACACAAAATTAAAGTGGAAAAACACACTACAGGCTGATCCAACTTTGATGTAATGTCCTTAAAACAAGTCAAAATGAGGCTCAGTATTGTGTGTGGCCTCCACGTGCCTGTATGACCTCCCTACAATGCCTGGGCATGCTCCTGATGAGGTGGCGGATGGTCTCCTGAGGGATCTCCTCCCAGACCTGGACTAAAGCATCCGCCAACTCCTGGACAGTCTGTGGTGCAACGTGACGTTGGTGGATGGAGTGAGACATGATGTCCCAGATGTGCTCAATCGGATTCAGGTCTGGGGAACGGGCGGGCCAGTCCATAGCTTCAATGCCTTCATCTTGCAGGAACTGCTGACACACTCCAGCCACATGAGGTCTAGCACTGTCCTGCATTAGGAGGAACCCAGGGCCAACCGCACCAGCATATGGTCTCACAAGGGGTCTGAGGATCTCATCTCGGTACCTAATGGCAGTCAGGCTACCTCTGGTGAGCACATGGAGGGCTGTGCGGCCCTCCAAAGAAATTTCACCCCACACCATTACTGACCCACTGCCAAACTGGTCATGCTGAAGGATGTTGCAGGCAGCAGATCGCTCTCCACGTCGTCTCCAGACTCTGTCACGTCTGTCACATGTGCTCAGTGTGAACCTGCTTTCATCTGTGAAGAGTACAAGGCAACAGTGGTGAATTTGCCAATCCAATCAGAGAGTGAACGAGATCTTTCAATTCATGAACGAATCAGAGAGCCCTCAGTACAGTGAACGAATCACTGAGCATGCGCAGTTCCCTCGCAATGAATGTGTTCGCCTCCAGATTTGCGGGTGATTCTGTGATTCACAGACCACACTGCAGTTCCCCTGCCGGCCTGCACGGTCGCTGCTGAGCTCAATTACTGAACTGAAAAAGGAACGAATCAGCTGAGGAAGTGATTCGATTCAGTTCGTTCACTTAGAACTTTCGTTCATTTGAACGAATCGGTCGCGAATGACACAACACTACTGGTATCATAGCAAACTGTCGCCCAGCTGGACCACAGCTATATACACTTTATAGATTGATGGTAATAATGGACTTTTATAGACATATCTAATTCGGTAGCTAGATTTGTTTTCACTTACTTGGGTGACCATATTTTCATTTGGGAAAACCAGGACTTGGTAAATGGTAAAGTAAGCTAATGAACTCCAGTAAGTTAAGTTCAGTCAGTTTGAGCAATGGACTGCACTGGTGGTAGTTGCTTTTACGTTTCCAAGAAATGTTAAAAGACTTTTAATTTAGGAACCATAATTTAGCCTGTGCATGTGGAGATAGTTTGTTGTTATTCATGGAGCTAGCTGGGTTAACCTTACTATTTAGCATTTGAAAATAAACAATTTGAAAATGTACAGCAAAGACATCCCTTGTGTTTTAGGAGGCGAATATGAAGTCCAGCCTGGCACAGACGTTTTATTTGACCATAAAATATGCTTCCCTGTTGTAAGTGCGTGTGCAAAAACTATTACGTTTCTTACTGCACATATAACCAACTACGATGCATTTAGAACAATCATGGTACAAGCCATTCAGGCTGACCATGAATTTCATATGAGTTCAAAAAGCTCAATCAGGTGTGATGGGCTAAGATGTACAGGGCAGGGGGTCTCAAGTCTAAAGCTGAGAACCTATGAATTGTTCATACACAGGTTAATAAAGTTATTCCAAAATTGAACTGGAATGTTTGAAGAACGCTTAGACACAAAAACCCTGGTTCAATTCAAATCAGTGTTCTAAATGGCAAGGTTATGTCATGTTTTTATCTGAATGTTTACTTGAAATAAAAATGTTTTGGTAACATTTTCAAAACTGGTACACTCTAAAAGCTCCACAGATACTTCAGTGTTGTCACGGTGAGGCGGCCCCCTACCGGCCGCCTCCGTCCACAGCGGCTGTTGTTGTTGTTGTTTGGTGACGTCATGTGCGTCCCTCAGGTGGGCGGAGCCCGTGATAATTGCAAATCTGACGGCACGTTTGTACAAAATATTTTACTAGAAATACACTTTTAAAAAATGCCTAAGCATTTACAGACTGATTAGGCAAATTACATAGTTTTACTGTTTTATTTTGTGTCAAATTTAACTGTACATAAAACATTTTGTACTGCCAAGTAACGGTCTCACCCATACTGCTGGGAAGGTGTAGTTGGCTGTATGGTTCTTTCAAGATCAGCCATTTGCTCTTCTGTAAGTGGACATTCAACTGGTGGAACGATAATTCCCTCTGGGAATGTGGTGTTGTAGTCAGCATCAAGGCCCTGCATATTCTTAAGGGGTGGGGGAGTTGTCATTAAAAAAAAAAAAATACATTTGTTATTCAAATAATTGGGTTAAAACACTATAAACTTGACAAATACTTCCATGTTTTCTGGAGGAGTCACAGGACTGCTAAGGAGTCCCAGCTCCCACATCTGGTTTGGGGACAAATTGCCCTCTGTGCGGACCGGATGGTTATTCCAATCGTTTGTAAAGGCATCAAGGCTGGCTTGGAGTTGTGGCAGGAAAACACACTGAGCACAGAACAAGTGCAAGCTGTTGGAAGGATCCAGTAAGCCTTCCTCTTCTAGGCTGTGTAAAACATCATAGATGTTTGTGACTGCCATCCAGATATCACGCCACAGATGTTCTATTCTGAGAAAACAGGAAGAAAATCAGAGATATAACACTTATTTAACACATTTCAAATGGTCTATTATTTTATTAAAAGTACCAACTTTTCAAAATTAGGACTAATATTAAACTAATGATTTAAATGTAAAATTGCTCCTTTGCCTCCAACATACAGAGCACACTGAAAGAGGTTATTCTTTCACTGAGAACATTTTGGTGCTTACCTTTGGTTATGCACGCTTTTGCCAGACATGTAACTTCACTTAACCAGAGGTGTCAATTCCAGGTTCAGAAAGGAAAAGTCCTCACCAGGATTTTGCTCAAGCTTGCTAGATTTTCTACTTAGTGCAATCCAGGTAAAATTAGTGGAATCAATGGTGGGTTTCCCGAAACGTTTGTAACTCTAAGTACTTTGTAACCTCGTACTTATGAATATTCTTAAATTTACGAGTGTTTCCCGAAAACATGAAACTTTCTTGTCCCGGGCCCCAGCAAGACTGTCAACGGGCCTGATCGGCAGCACATATAAGTAACTTGGATTAAGGCTAGCAATTGTGCTTGTGTGATGAACATGGCAGCTCTTCAGAGTATTGACTTGAATAGAAGACATAATTTAAGAAGACGACGTAATCCACGAAGCCATGTAGTTCGCCTGAATGCATAATATTTCCTTTAGCTTCACGATGCAGTTACTGACCGCCCTCTGATTTTATGCCACAGGTGGGTTTCTGCAGACTGTTGGTGATGCCCACGGACTAAGCAAAGCTGACGTATCTAAATGCGTGCATGCTGTTACTAAAGCATTGCTTTGCCCTGCAACATGAAACTTTCTTGTCCCGGGCCCCAGCAAGACTGTCAACGGGCCTGATCGGCAGCACATATAAGTCCCTATAAATAGGTAATACAGGTAGTAAAATGGCGCTGTTTAAAACATTTTAATCAACTAGTTAACTTAATGCACAGTTGAAAACATTGCAATTGCAAACAAAGAAGAAATTATAAACAAGAAATTAACTTACTGCACTATTGAAAGGACTAAATAGTACTGCACTGTTGAAATTCGCTAGCAGGCAGGAAAAATCGATGGGTGTAGTAGGCGGCCACCAAAATAGTGACGTAAAAGCGACTTGCGCATGCGCAGTAAGCCTTGGTATGAATTTTCGATGGGTAGGAAAAATCGACAGAACACCGGCTCATCTTCGCTAATTGAGAGTTGTGGAATGCGAACGCCTTCTGGTATTCATGGCATGCGTAGAGGAGGGACCTGCCCTGACAGGGGACCGCGAGCGCCCTCTGGTGGACATGGGCGGGGCAGCGCCGGGGCCTGCCCTGACAGTTAATGTTTTAATTTTGACGGGAGAATTAATTTTAAACCGGATCATTTATTTCAGGGCTATTGAAAAAACACTCTGTCACGAGTGTAACATCCCCCCCCCCGCACCACAGGTCAGAGCTATCTGCCAAATTTGGCCCGCAGAAAAATATAGTTCATTAGCCCTGGTCTATCCCCACACCTCGCCCCCCTCGTCTCCCCTCTCACACACAAAACCTGTATGACTCTCACTCCGCAGCAAGTTGACGTGACAGTGAGGGCGTCCCAACGCCCACTCCACTAATCTGACATGGAAATGAGCTGTAGTCTAACCCTAACACTCTGCCTAACCCCCCAAACTGGCGAGTTTTGTTTTGCTCGTGCGCCCTCAAATATATTGCGCCCTAGGTAGTAGCCTACATTGTCCATAGCTAAAACCGGCCATGTCAGAGTCAGCATTAAGGCCCATACTGCTGAAATATGAGTTCATCCCAGTATTGAAAGACAAACTTACTTTGGTTTGCTTACTTTTTATAATGCATAGTGGGAATTTTCCAGACAGACACTACAATAAAACACTGCAATAAAACACTCCGTTTTTTTTCTTCATTAACTTTATATGCTTTGGCTTTGACTGACACATACTGTGCAAATGTCTTGGGACACCATCAGATTTCTTCCATTGCAAAATCACCATATATAATTATGGTCCTTTCCCTTTATTAACATACAAACATAAAATATGTGAAATATGTACTCAAAATGTAAAAATAAATTTTTATTATTTTAATTATAACAAAGTTCTGCAAAAGCCAAGATTTCATGTGACGGTCATGAAGTTTTCTTAGGTAATCTGGTACCACACCATTCAAGTTACATTGTATTTAAGTTTAAGAGGGCCAGGTTCCTGCTATCTCTAAAGTATACATGTCACGTTGAGGACCCTGGCCCCTCCCTTTTGGGCGTGTGTCAACGTTGTCCACGTGCTTTGTCTGCGTCTGTGTATATTCGTGGTTGGGGTTTTGTCGTGTGATTAATAAGTCTCACCTGTGAATCGTCTCGTGATCACATGGGGCTAATGTGGTTTGTCTATTTAATGTGCGCTCGCGCAGTGTCCTGTGCTCGTCGTTGTCCAAGTCTGCACGTTGTGTGATTAAACTGTGTTGCCCGTGCGCTATTGCGCAACCGTTATCTGTGATTAAAAGTGACGTTTTGCCACGAAAGCAAGGATTCCCGTGTCTCGTCCTTCGCCCTGCCCGCACGTCACAGTACATGCCTGTCTAGCCCATATAAACTATTTCATCTTGTTTGTTTTTGAATAATGCATACAAATTTCCTGTATTTTCTGGTTATATTATATATGGTCATTAAAAATGACCATTGCTAAAACAACAAATCTAATTATGACCTTTTGTATTTCCATTAACGCTGCTGTAACTGTTGAATACACGTTGAAACGTATTTAGGGTTCTGTTCTTGTCCTGCAGGTAGCAATATGATTTCTCCCTTGCTTTGAAAAAATACTCTTTTAATGCTTTTAAATACCCTCCCCTTGGAATTATGTTACTGTACTTCAAATTAATGCTCAATGGTAGTAGATATGTTGATAGCTGCAAAAATACTGACCAGTCATTTTAGCTTAATCAAAATCGTTTCAGAAGTGTCTTTTAAAAAGTTTTTTCTTCCTAAATGTAAAAAATATAATCCAAAAATAGGGTACACACATGGAATACATGCCTATTTGATCACATTAAATAATTAAACAATTTTTTATCACATATTTTGATGTTGAAAAAAAAACTTTGAATAATGGAATGTTTTCAACATCTAGAAAAGGATAAAAACGCTCAGCGTAGCAAAACCAAGATGGCGGGAAGAAAGAATGGCAATGATCAATAACCATACAGTTTTGTCTAAAAATAAAATTACAGCACCTCTGTTTTTGCATTACTTTGACCATTCTGTATATGTCCCACCTTCTTGGATGACACAGTTGGACAGTCACGAGCTACAAGCAACCATTGGTCAAACTGCTTTACAATGTGTGTAGCTGCTTCATAGTACTGTATGGCCAGACAGGATATTTGATGTTTACCTTCTGTATGATCTAACACAGACTAAAATTGCTCAAAATGAGAGGTGTTAGTGGTCTGATGGTTGGGTCCCATTTTTGGTGAGGCCTCCTTACGCTCACCATCTACATGCAGATTTATAATTTTCTAGGCTTGTATGTCCAATAAAACAGCGTTTGTGTGTATTTGATGAGATTTCCGTATGTGGATTACATGTCTGCCTTGTTCCATTCGCATATCTAAAATTTGGGGTATCTAATTTTCATGACCATGAAAATATAATTGTTCCTTTTTTACATTATATGTATATTTTATATTAATGCATTTTGGAAGGAAAAGCTGAATGGAAGGGAATTTCTGTTTTGATAACCAACTAAAAATATGGTCAGCCTATGAACTTTTTGCTCAAACACATCCAATGGCACAAAGTTTTTGTTTCCATGAATGCTCTCCACTAAAACACTAGAATTGTTTTTGCTTATGGGCACTGAACATGGTAGCTCGTTAGTCCTGTGGCCCATAATTCCTCAGTTTTCAGAATCAAGAGGACTGAGTCAGTAAAGAGAGTCAGGCTGGTCTCCTACGAGGGTTCCTCTGAGTTTGCTGTGCTGCCAGTACCCATGAAACAGCGCTGAAAGAGGCACTCGTGATCCAAAATAACCCTGATCCATTTTTGTTGTTTTTCCTGTTGTTGTTAGGAAATTATCTATCAAAATGAGCTAAAAAGAAATCTCGAAATATCCAGACTAATCTGAATTACAGTGAAGGAATCTAGGGTCCAAAACAAATGGATGAAAGAAACGACTCCATAAAGTCATGGCCCAAAGGAAAAATTTGCAAAACATCACGTGACATCCACATCTCATCCACTGAATGAGTCAGCCATCGAGAACACAATATGGCTCTGATCAGATAGCAACAGGCTAAGTATATTTCCAAAAATACCATTCTGCTTTTCTGTGCAACTCATTTATGCTTTCAGTCATCTATTTGGATCAATTTTCATTATTGTGTGGTCCTTGGCAGCGGCCCTGTAAACCCCAGATAAGCTCAAGCAAAAAAAGAAAGAAAGAAAAAAAAAACTTTGAATGGCTTTCATGTTCAAGTGCAGCATGCAACTTGCTCACTTTGAGATTTAAACAAAAAAACCCTACTCAGGGGAAACATATTGTGCAATGCTGCTGTTTGGCAGTGTACACATAGAAACGAGCAAGATTATAGAGAAATTTGACTTTGTTTTTGCTTTGAATGGCGTTAGTTTTATATATGTACCATCTTTTTTGCAGTTAACACACTGGGCAGGACGTGCAATGGACCACGTAATAATGAACAACATCTCTGTACCACCCCGATGACGGAACAGGCAGTTCTGGCGAACATTGTGAATTTTTCCAACAAATATTGCATTAGATGTTTCACAATATCAGAAGCAATATTCGAAAAGTTGTACACCATTGATCGGACCATATAGGGCAACATAGTTTTTTTAAATTCTACACACCCACCCATCTTAACTTTAGCAACATTGTTTTCTTACAGTAAGGGCAACAATTGTGGACCATGTTTTACATGTAAGTTATGGTCTTACAATGGCTGAAGCTGGTTGCTGGGTGCAGCTGAATTTTGGAAGAACAACTGTGTCTTCAATCGTTTTATAGAGAAACATTTATGTAATTCAGAAATGTGCTCTCTGCTGTAATACTGCACAGTGACATAAATTCTGACATGTTATTCAAATTTTTGTTTTGCGTTTTTGCATTCTCATACCATATAGGATATCAAGAGTAGCTCATGGGGGTAGCAGAGGTTCCATTTGCCAGAGGTGGGGACTCGAGTCACATGACTTGGACTCGAGTCAGACTCGAGTCATTAATATTAAGACTTTTGACTTGACTTGAAAAAATATTCAGAGACTTAGACTTGACTTGGACTTTTACACCAATAACTTGGGACTTGAATTGGACTTGAACCTGTTTACTTGCAAAGACTTGATTTTTTTTTACCCCAAATCTAAATTTTAAAACGCATATTAATATTTATAAAGTGCGCCCCATTAATTTCATTTCCGTCCTTCTGACGCAGACCGGTGTTACACCAGATTTTGTGACCGTCGAGTTTTGTGACCACAGGGGGCGCTATTTCACAGTTTCTGTTCAGAGGCACAAACGCTTTACGAATGCTACGTAAACTACGCTGATGCACTTTCTTTACTCGTTTTGTTGGTGTCCACGAGCCAAAATATGACAGATGTTTATATTTACATTATATCGTCTCTTAATTACATAAATGTACTTAAACAAGATTTACCATCCCCTCACCATTACAGCCAACAAAGAAATCATGAAAGGGATGTACAGGTGAGCCTTTTTAACTGGGGTCACCA
Organism: Brachyhypopomus gauderio; assembly: GCF_052324685.1. Taxonomy (NCBI): domain Eukaryota; kingdom Metazoa; phylum Chordata; class Actinopteri; order Gymnotiformes; family Hypopomidae; genus Brachyhypopomus; species Brachyhypopomus gauderio. The sequence continues at coordinate 22,723,211 of NC_135224.1, read as the reverse complement.
ATTCTGACGGCAGCCATCAGAATATGTGACCCCACTGAATCTCCAAGTAACAATAGTACAACGTGACCCCACAATAACAGAAAACAATGAAAAAATAACCCTAACCTTTTATTAGTCTATATTTAAACATTTTATCCAAATGTTTAGAATAACCATTCGTAATGACAGCATCTTGCTTACGATGAAGCTTGCTATTTTCGTGTAAAATGATGTAACGAAACATTCTTATTTAAGTACATTTATGTAATTAAGAGAAGATAAAATGTAAATGATCTGTCATCTTTTGGCTGGCGGACACCAACAAAACGAGTAAAGAAACGCATCAGCGTAGCATTCGTAAAGCGCTGGTGCCTGTAAAAAAAAAAAAGACTCGAAAGGACTTGAAATGCCAAGTTTCAGACTTGGGACTTGACTTGACGGTTGCCTGTCTTGACTCGAGACTTGACTTGAGTTGACTGTCTTTGCTTGAGACTTGACTCGGGACTTGAGGATAAAGACTTGGACTTACTTGAGACTTGCAAAACACTGACTTGGTCCCACCTCTGCCATTTGCACACAACAAGAGGCTGTATGTGCTCAGGTTGTTTTGAATGTTTAGAATAAGTTTCAAATTTTGCAGTTTTTCCTGTCTGAATTTCAATCAGATTTGTTTTTGTCAACAAATTGCAGTTTGAACAATACAGTCAAACAATATTGCTGTACAAATTTGATTCCAGTCCAATTTCAGAATTCAGACTATTTTAACAGTATATTAACACTCAGGATGGAGCTTAAATTTTAGTTTAGATCTCCATAATGTTGGACCGAAAAAGACCCAAAACTCGCATATATAAAACTAGAACTACAGGTTTCTTGAATTCTACAGACATCATCAGAGTCATGTGTAACTTTGTGTTCCGTGTAAGTTTGTATGTGTGTAACGTATTGGATATACCACAGAATGTGCAGCATTCTTGAAATCAAAAGCTTAGCTAGTTTCCATCAGAATATACAGTCTGCACTGACTGTGATTTATAGTTGCACTGACATGACAACATGAAGCATTTTGACTGCCTTGTTCACAGGCAATGGCACACAGACTAGACATTCGGATGGCACTGACAAATTGACTAAATATTTGCTTTTGAGGCAAAAACAAAGAATTTTGAGAGAAATACGTGCTTTTGCAGGTATTTCATTGAGGGATGAACTGTTTTGAGAAATGCACATATTGTGATGCCAATGTAAATCATGATGTTAGAAATGTACCAATCGACTGAGAAAAACTGTAAGTTTATAAATAAACTAGTCGATTTTCAAAAATATACTTGCATCTTGCTCATTTTTGGTAGTCCTTCCGGTACACTAGATTTTTGTAGGAAAGCGCATATGCAGCGTGCCGGTCATCGTTTAACTGACCAGGTGCATTAAGCGGAAGGCCACTGTCCAGCCGATTGGGCTTAGTAGCGATGAAGAGGTATCAGAGGACACAGAGAGTGACGAGGAAGGCCAGCAGGACTACGGCAGCTATAGCCAGACCCACCAGCGCCCCAACACTGAGAGGGACAGAGTCAGGGAGAGAAAGCAGGAAAGAGAAAAGGAAAAGGTGAGGAAAAGATCAAATTGGACAGAGGGAAGAAGGGAGATCAGAGGTGATGATATAAGGACTCCCTGGAGCTAATCCCCTAATGGCTCCCTACAGGGACACATTGACTGACTTTATTATACACACCACAGAAGTTTGTCTGTAGCTTGTTAATTAAATACAATGTGTGATAAATATGGTGAGAAATAGGTGGGGCAAACTGTATAACATTCAAATGAATCTAATAATTAGAGTAAGGTTACGTTTGATTCAGAGCAGAAAGGATGGGTATTAAGGATGGGTATATCCCACTAGGGGTGGGAATCGTTTACTATCTCACGATTCGATTCGATTCCGATTTTGGAGGCCACAATTCGATTTAAAATCGATTTTCGATTAAAAACGATTTTAGATTCAAAAAAAGATTTGATTTATAAAGATTTCTGCTTCAGTCTATAAAATCTGCATGATCTACTAAAGTCTGCTTTGCAAGACAGAATGACATACAGAAAATAAAGTGTCTCACTTTTAATTAACAAAAATAATGTGCTTTGGTAAAATAAAATGCTTTTTGTTGTGTTACTAAAATTCTTGAGCTTCATTTTGCAAGCTGTCAGGGCTGGCTCGGATGCAGTTCCCCCAGCCGTTGCTAGGGGCACCAGAGTCAGTCCCAGACTAAACCACCTTATGTTCTCAGCCAGTCTCTGCTTTCTCTGTGGTTGCTTCTCGTTTAATTGTGTCTCGCCACCTCTCTCTGTTATGCGTTCTCTTTTTTTTTTTTTTTCCGGACTGTTTGTTGATAAGACAGAAAGAAATAGCACAAATAGCACACTTGAGAGAGAGAAAAAAAAAAGACAAAAATCAGTTCTACACACAATAGTCTTACTACACAGTCCAAAGAAATAGCTAACTTATGAACAGAAAAGAGAAGAAAATGCTAGGGGGATCAAGACTATAAGAAAACATTAAAAGCAGTACATTCCTCAATGGTTAGAAGTGCCTTTTGTTTGTCTGAGTCTTTGATTGTCTGAATGTATTGCTTGATCTCATCGTGAAAAGCAATAAAATGTGGTTTCCTTCCAGAGTATTTGCAACAATGAATATGATATTTTGACATTAACAACAGAAGGTTTATCAAGTAGTCAGAGTTTTTTCTCTGTGTACAATTTTTAACAAGACCAAAAAGTACTGCATTCCACGATAAGACAAAGTTTTTTTCTATGTTACTGTCAATAAAATCACACATTTCTTGCCAAAATACATTAACAAACGGGCAATACCAAAACAGGTGAACAACAGTTTCAGGACATGTATCACAAAAGCTACAGTTAGTTTCTATATCTTTCTTGAATCTGTATTTTATAAAAGATTTAGTAGGATAGATCTTATGGATAATTTTAAAAGAGATTTCTTTAACTTTATTTGTAATCAGATATCTATTTGGGAGAAGCCAGACCTTTTTCCACGGTATCCCATCCACAAACCCATTCCAGTATGAAATGACATCCAGTTGTATTGTGCGGTTATCTAGAAATAGTGTTCTTATAGCTCTGTTATTTTTTTGCTGACCAGATAGACAAATTTTCCCTACAGGTGTGTCTGCTGGAGATAAACAGGTGAGGTCATAAGTGTCAAGCCTCTTCTGGCCCTTAAAGCATACATACACCAGATGGGATGGCTCCAAATACCTTGGCATAGTCTCCAGGAGTTACAGGAATATTAAATATTAAATAGGTGAGCAAAAGGCCTTCACTATTGAATAGCTGGTCAACCCATATGATGTTGTTCTGAAACCACTGTTCCAAAAAAAGAGATTTCTGTTTATATAAGATGTCTTTGTTATTCCAAATCAGAAATTTGTGGGGAGAGAAATTATACTTGCAGATGAGGGACCATGAGAGAAAGGCCTGGCGATAAAAAGCTGATATCTTAACAGGGATTTTATCAATGTTAAAATTACAAACAAGAAAAAAGTCAATACCACCCAGCTTAGATAACTATATGGAGAGGAATAATATTCCAAATCGAAGTGGGGTTTCTGAAGATTTGCTTTAACCTATTAACTTTGAATGTATTGTTCAAAGAATAAAAATCCAGGATATCAAGACCACCATTTTCACATGCATTCATGACAACTGATTTCCTCAAATAGTGATTCCGATTTTTCCAGACAAAGTTAAAGAGCATTTTATTATTGTTTTAGGGTCTCATCAGTGAGATGCAGAGTCAAGGCTGCATATATTAGCCGAGATATTCCTTCTGCTTTGCTGAGTAAATTTCTTCCTTTCAATGATAAATCTCGTAAGAGCCACCGATTTAATTTATTTTGGATTTTCTGTATAATTGGGTTGAAATTTGTGGTGCTTCTTTTGTTTTGATCTTTTATTATTGAGATTCCCAAGTATTGCACTTCCTCCTTTACGGGAATGCGATACAGTTCAGGTTTTGTACAGTTTTTGATAGCCATAAGTTCACATTTATGAAGATTGAGGCACAAACCAGATGCCTTTGAAAAGTCCTGAATTATATTAATGGCTACAGGGATCTGGCCCTCATTTCTCAAAAAGAGTGTTGTGTCATCTGCAAGCTGAGTTAAAATGAGTTTTCTGCCAAGGAGGGAGATGCCTTCCACAGCACTACTTCTGATATGATATACCATAAGCTGTGCCACCAACAGAAAGAGGTAAGGGGAGGCAGGACAGCCCTGTCTTATACCTATAGAGATATCCAATCTGGGGGATGTGCCATTTGGTAATTTAATAGAGCTACTGCTGTTCTTATAAAGTGTCTTTATAGCAGAAGAAAAGTAAGTACCAAAGCCAAATTTATGCAAAGACTGTAAGATAAAGTGGTGCTCCACTGTGTCAAAGGCCTTATAGAAGTCTAAGAACAGAATAAATCCATCATCATCTAGAATATCAGAGTAATCTATAATGTCCATAACTAGCCTAATATTGTTTGTTATGTGTCTTTTAGACATAAAGCCTGACTGTGTTTCTTCAATTATTGAGCCCAGTACCATTTTCAGTCTTCTAGCAAAAATGAAAGGAAATATTTTATAGTCGTTATTAAGTAGTGATATTGGGCGCCAATTATCAATCAAGGAAGTGTCTTTATTGGATTTGGGAAGTAGTGTTGTTAGACCTTGCGTCATGGTTGGGGGAAGTTGTTCATTTTCTATACTTTCCAAAAAGATCTCAAAGAGAAAGGGAGCCAGATCTTCTGTGAAAGATTTGTAGAATTCTGAGACCAGCCCATCAGTTCCAGGTGACTTATTATTTTTTAGTTGATTGATTGCATCTATAACCTCTTGAAGTCTAATAGGACCGTCACACAGCGCCATCTCATCATCTGAGATGACTTCAGCAAAGCCCTTTTCATTTTCCTTTTGAGTTCCTTAAATTTATAATAATGCTCCAAACAGTTAAATATGTATATAGAGATTGCCCATTTAAGAAAACACGGCTCTAATGTGGATAGAATAAACAGTGTTAACAATTTCTAATCCCCACTCATTATTAAAAGGATAATATATATGTATTTTTTTTATTATTTTTTTTTAATGGCAGTTAACTATTCTCCAGGCAGATGAATCTAAGAACTAAATGAGCCCGAGAAAGTTGGATAAACAGCTGTCAAACTTCTTTAGGAAAAGTAGTTTCTCTCCACCTCTACAGCCGTATCTCTGAGCCGTTGATAAAACCTCTCCCCCCAACGAAGTAGGCTGTCTTCCCTTCCCCTCGTGCTTTCTTAATCTCGGGCCACAGTTTTTGTCTGTGCTCCCTTTCTTCCATGGTCAGGTCCTCCGTGAAGCGCAGACCTCTTGACTGTAGAAAGGCATTGTTCTTCGCTGCTTTCCATAGCTCCTCCCTGTACCGCCGGGACACAAACCTGACGATAACACAACGCGCCCTCGGGTTATCATGCCGCCTTTTGCCCAGCCGATGAGCTACATCTATGGCGTCGAGAAGTTTCTCTTTCTCAGATGGAAGCACATGTTGACATATGCTGATGACTTCCGCATGTACATTTTCCTTTTCATCCTCTGGAAGTCCCTGCAGCCTCAGGTTCCACCGCCTGTCATAGCTTTCCAGGTCAGCGATGCGTGTAAGGCATTTCGAAGCTGACGCCTCATTCCTCTCCACTCGTCATTTTTTCGTTCATCACTTTTAACTCGGTGCGAAGGGCGTCCACCAAGCTCTCGAGTGCGTCGCTTCTGGAGTTGATCAGGTTTGATAATGTGAGGACAGCATTGTCCGAGCCAAAGATGTCTGTGTCATGGGATTTGAACAGAGTGGGTTTCTTGGCAGGAGGAGGCTTACTTGGGGTGATCACCAGCGGCGGGAAGTCCTCTTCATTCGGCGAAAGCATCATGCAGTCCGTGCTGCCATTATAGTCGTGGTCACTAGCTGCGATGCTAACTTGGTTTTGTTTCTCACCGCAGACGTCACCTTTTCTGGCTGACTTGGGCATTTTTAAGGCTCCAAAGGTTGTCAGACTTAGTTCAATTAGGAGATTATTTTGAAAAAGCTTTGCTTACACAGGTGGAAAATGTATATTAAAGTTTGGTGCTGAGCGCTCAACATACTACGTGTTATCACGCTGCCATCTTGACCCCGCCTCGTTATGCGTTCTCTTGACTTATTTGAGTATCTATCTCCTTTATTTTTAGGAAGGGTTTTATTTTGCTGCGGTCAGACGATAATCGCGATTTCCGTTGTTTCTATGCACAAATAAGGACTCATTTTTAATGATCTACCACAGGAAACGATGCAGCATTATCTATATCCAAATAAAGACACTGATTCACGGGTGTTAAATATTTTAATAAAATGTAATGTACGAGGTTGGTTGTTACCGTAGCACTCAGGAGGAGTGAATGCCTTTCAAACTATAGTTCAAAGAAATAAAATAAATATGCTTATATAATTTTATGTTTATATTATTACTGCGAATAATTAATTATTTTATATTTAATCCACTGAGCAATATTTATACCTGGGTTACACACAGAACAGTGTGGGAATGGTTATTAAGTGAATGGGAAAGGTTTATGTAAAGGTGTGGGGAGGGTTTATAAAGCCTTAATATAGTGTATAAATACTTAAATAAATATATTTTCGGTTATTGCGGGTAGTTCTGGAATCTCCAGATTGCGATAAAGGAGGGATTACTGTATTTGTAATGTAATTTATATTTCCTATAATAAACCCAACATTTAGTTGCAAATTTTTTATTTATAAATTTTCTCCAACACTCTCTCCTGGTCCATGAGGCCGTGAACTAAACTGAAACATGAACCGTTCAGCCGTGTATCAGTTAAGGCGGGATACTTTATAAGGCTGGATAATTTGACTGTCTTCACACGCCACACATCCGATTTCTCACGCTGAAAAAAATCTAGTTTATTTACCTCTGATCCACATCTATGATTCAATGAGTTACTAGTTCGCTCTGGCGCCAACCACTGGCGATCGATCGCGATATAATATAATCCATTTTACCATCCACCTAATGATTCAGTTCATCTAAAACAGGATTGCCCATTACGTCGATCGCGATCGAGGAAGTGTCGGTCATCGCGAAGGAATGTGGGTAGATCGCCCCCCCCCCCCCCCCCCCCATGACCGCTGTGTGACTGGCTCCAACTGATGACGCTCTTGGCCACGCCTCTTTCACCACCCTTAATTCGCGGGATTTTGTTTACTTAAATAAAACGTTACTATGGTAACTTGATTACTTGATTACTACCTTGGAAACGCTTCATTGTGTTTATTGTACGTTGGACGTCGAGTGAATCTTATCTTGAGAAGAAATCTTAAATCCCACACAAAATGAATTCTACGAAAGCTCCTAAGTAAGGTTAAAATATTCATAGTAACCTGGCTATTATTCCTTATTATGATAGATACCGACCGGTGGTCTTGTTCGAAATTGTACAAATTATATTTTCTATCTTCAGGAAACTTCGAAGAGATCCGATTGTAAACAGGATGAAAAAAACACAGGACTTAAACACATCGGAAAAGGTATGTCGATTAAGCCTTCATTAACATATTTTTTCTTTTACACAAATATAGTTACTTGGATTTCCCCGCACGATAATGATTGAGCCGCGGCCATTTTCTGCGGTCGCGCTGTCTAAGCGAGATCGGTGATCAAGCGCGCTGTAAATAACTCGCTGTTTTCATCGGTTTGTAGCAGCTTCTTCCCAGAGTTTTGGTAATATGGCGTAATTGAATGAGCGCTTTCTCTCATCCCGTTAGAAGTATTCGCATTTCACGCTTCTGTTTCTTTTTGAGCCTGCTTGAAATGTAACTTCGCGTTTGTACCGTTCAAAAACATCGTTGGGCTGTTAAAAAATATTAAAAGATAAGTGGACCGTTACATTATATTCCTGTTTATTGTTTCCTGAAGTTTTATCCCAGTCTGTACAGTTTAAGGTAGTTTTAACGGTCCCAAGACAACGTGTTGGTCCGATGAACCATGATCACGGCTGACGTGGAAAAGATAAACTAGCCACGTGCTAAAACTAGAGCACATTTCTTGATCACAAGATTTCCTTTTGTTTTAGGTTAATTGCATTTAAAAAATAGGGCCGATTTAAATTTGAATATCTTTGGACTGGCTTGATCAAATTAAGGCAGCTTTTTTGGTTATATTGTGCTGCATCTAATAAAACCATTTTCAAAGTGATTAAGTAATGTTGAAAAAAATGTCAGTTACTAACAAATAACATAGACAACTTCATTATTTTAAATTAATTTCTCAATGTATTAACGAAAATGAGCTTATACATTTTATGAACAGGGAAAATTACCCAAGTATAACAACCGCGTTTCGGTTCCTCAATCAATGACAGCCGTGGCGTTTTAGCTGTGTGATTTCTGACTCCGCCCGATGTCCGTCCCCTCCTTTATTTTCCCGGGAAAGTTCTTGTTCATGTGTATATAGAGCGTGTTTACGTGTCTCTCCTCTTGCTTATTGTACGTATCACCCGTCTCTTCTTGTAGTTGTATTTTATATACAACTATATATGTCTAGCGGACAGAAAAGTGTCAATCGTTGAGATTGCGTTCACATTTGCAGTCAAGAGTTAATTGATCAGAAAATGTTTCTAGAGATAAATAGCAACATGAGTTGATACGCAAAGTTCTTCTAAACAAGGAGTATTGTCTAGGAATTTGGTGCCCTAAGTTAGTATTATGTCTATGAATTTGAAAGTTAAATGTTGAGTATTATTTATTTCCTTTTGTGGCTTCATACTAACATGTAATGTAATGTAATTTGAAATGTAGCTTGACTATGGGAAATGTAATATACATTTTCTGTTGTTGAACTACGAGTAATGTCTTTAAAATAGTTCCATATGTTTTCTGTTTGGTTTGATTTTACCTAGTACATTTCTTAGATCATAAACTACAAAATCAATGTTAAAGTTTGTTGATAAATGGTATTACATTTTTCTAGAGACTGGCAAAAGACCCTTGTATCTTTATGATGTACCTATATGTGTTTCTTTGTCTTCAAAGGGTGGCAATCCTGATGTTGTAATGTCTAAACAAACAAAGAACGCTCAAATAGGATCTGTACGATTCCCTAAACTGGTGAGACCCCATCTGTCTGTGTACTGGCATAGTTAATTAACAAGAGTTTGTTGCCCACCAGGCAGATATTTACTAATCTGAGATTGTTCTGAACATTTTGATATAAACTATGTAGGTAAAATGCTATAATTAAGTATGTTTAGAGACAAATTTATGAAAAAACATGCTTAAACACAAAAAAGGCTCAAAGACCTCAGAGGGTTTTAACTTGGTGTGCTAAGTAAGACAGTGGTACAATAGTGGTCAGTACTTATAAAACAATGAGACAAAGCTTTGTGTAGGATATTATTTCGATGCCACCGGTACTCACCCCTTGTTTTTCTTCATTTAGAACTGTAACGTGGATGCTGGCACTAAGTTTCCATCGAAGGCAAGACTGCAGTCTACCTCCAGTGCCATGCCCAACAAGGAGCACACTGGCAAGTTGCCTCAAATCCACCAGAGGCATCTTCATGTAAGCATGTCACAGTTCTACAAGTTCTAAAAGTTGTTTTCTCTATATCAGGGGTACTCAAATAGAAATGATGACGGGACACATTTTATTTATTCAATCACTGAAGGGGCCGGTTACGGGGGGGTGGGTGGTAGGGGGGACACGAACGTAAGCTGTCGAGGGGGGGGGGGGGGGTGGCGAACGCATTTGGGCATCTGCTACCTGTTTGTTGGTGCCATAGAGGCAATCCCCGGCATCGTCTTGAGATCGTGGTGCACGATTTCAAAATAAGAGCGGATAGCGCGAGTGAAAAAAAAAAGATTCCTTAAAAAAAAAAAACACTTTTCTAAACAGCTCGCGGGCCAGAAATAGATAGCCCGTGGGCCGCAATTGGAGTATGGGGGATCAATAATATCCATTATTAGCTGCCATATTAGTGCTTCTGAACCACATGACTTATCTCGAACATTAAGCACTCCAACAAAAGTATAGTAAAGTGCAAACTGTTAACCTCATAGCCCCCCGAGTGTCAAGCATATGGACACAGCGTGGGGGTGATCCCAAATCTGCACTCTGCTGGAGATGTCTGTTGGGCACTCTTCTGATACTGTCCCTAGTTTCCCTGTTATGGCCCCCTTCTTGCTTGTCTGCCAGGGCTCCTATTACCCTGGGAAGCTTTACAGGCCCCAGCTTCACCTGGCCACAGGGCTTCCTGCATGATGTTTCTCCTAATATGTAAAAAACACTATGGTTACAAGATACCCTTGTATCTTTATGATGTTTAAACTCTTCGTGGATATGCAAGTTTTGATTTGCATATCCATGGTAAGAACCTTTTAAATATATAAATATAACTCATGACCATGAGTTTGGGACAGAGGACATGAGTGAGCATGTATATGTGTTTCTTTGTCTTCAAAGGGTGGCAATCCTGGTGTTGTACAGTGTGAGCAAACAAAGAACGCTCAAATAGGATCCGTACGATTCCCTAAACTGGTAAGACCCCATCAGTCTGTGTACTAACATAGTTCATTAACAAGAGTTTGTTGCCCACCAGGCAGATATTTACTAGTCTGAGATTGTTCTGAACACTTTGATATAAACTGTGTAGGTAAAATGCTATAATTAAGTATGTTTAGAGACAAATTTATGAAAAAACATGCTTAAACACAAAAAAGGCTCAAAGACCTCAGAGGGTTTTAACTTGGTGTGCTAAGTAAGACAGTGGTACAATAGTGGTCAGTACTTATAAAACAATGAGACAAAGATTTGTGTAGGATATTATTTCGATGCCACCGGTACTCACCCCTTGTTTTTCTTCATTTAGAACTGTAACGTGGATGCTGGCACTAAGTTTCCATCGAAGGCAAGACTGCAGTCTACCTCCAGTGCCATGCCCAACAAGGAGCACACTGGCAAGTTGCCTCAAATCCACCAGAGGCATCTTCATGTAAGCATGTCACAGTTCTACAAGTTCCAAAGTTGTTTTCTCTATATCAGGGGTACTCAAATAGAAATGATGACGGGACACATTTTATTTATTCAATCACTGAAGGGGCCGGTTACGGGGGGGGTGGGTGGTAGGGGGGACACGAACGTAAGCTGTCGGGGGGGGGGGGGGGGGGTGGCGAACGCATTTGGGCGTCTGCTACCTGTTTGTTGGTGCCATAGAGGCAATCCCCGGCATCGTCTTGAGATCGTGGTGCACGATTTCAAAATAAGAGCGGATAGCGCGAGTGAAAAAAAAAGATTCCTTAAAAAAAAAAACACTTTTCAAAACAGCTCGCAGGCCAGAAATAGATAGCCCGTGGGCCGCAATTGGAGTATGGGGGATCAATAATATCCATTATTAGCTGCCATATTAGTGCTTCTGAACCACATGACTTATCTCGAACATTAAGCACTCCAACAAAAGTATAGTAAAGTGCAAACTGTTAACCTCATAGCCCCCCGAGTGTCAAGCATATGGACAGCGTGGGGGTGATCCCAAATCTGCACTCTGCTGGAGATGTCTGTTGGGCATTCTTCTGATACTGTCCCTAGTTTCCCTGTTATGGCCCCCTTCTTGCTTGTCTGCCAGGGCTCCTATTACCCTGGGAAGCTTTACAGGCCCCAGCTTCACCTGGCCACAGGGCTTCCTGCATGATGTTTCTCCTAATATGTAAAAAACACTATGGTTACAAGATACCCTTGTATCTTTATGATGTTTAAACTCTTCGTGGATATGCAAGTTTTGATTTGCATATCCATGGTAAGAACCTTTTTAAATATATAAATATAACTCATGACCATGAGTTTGGGACAGAGGACATGAGTGAGCATGTATATGTGTTTCTTTGTCTTCAAAGGGTGGCAATCCTGGTGTTGTACAGTGTGAACAAAGAAAGAACGCTCAAATAGGATCCGTACGATTCCCTAAACTGGTGAGACCCCATCAGTCTGTGTACTGACATAGTTAATTAACAAGAGTTTGTTGCCCAGCAGGCAGATATTTACTAGTCTGAGATTGTTCTGAACACTTTGATATAAACTGTGTAGGTAAAATGCTATAATTAAGTATGTTTAGAGACAAATTTATGAAAAACATGCTTAAACACAAAAAAGGCTCTGAGGGTTTTATATTAGTGGGCTAAGTAAGACAGTGGTACAATAGTGGTCAGTACTTATAAAACAATGAGACAAAGCTTTGTGTAGGATATTATTTCAATGCCTCCGGTACTCACCCCTTGTTTTTCTTCATTTAGAACTGTAACGTGGATGCTGGCACTAAGTTGCCATCGAAGGCAAGGCTGCAGTCTACCTCCAATGCCATGCCCAACAAGGAGCACACTGGCAAGTTGCCTCAAATCCACCAGGGGCATCTTCATGTAAGCATGTCACAGTTCTCATACAAGTTCCAAAGTTTTAAATGCATTATCAATAACAACGTGTTACATCCTACCATGGTACACTTGATCTGGTACAAAATAATTTCTGTCACATCTATAGAACTAGCATCAATCTTAAACGAAAGTTCTACTACCTGATGTGACACTTATGTATCGTGGCTGCTGCTGTCAAAGTAGTTATTAAATGATATAACAGTATGTAAAATATATAATGATTTACTTTCTAGCTGTAGAAAATGGTGTGGAGTTATTCTAGTAGAATTGGTAAAATATCTATACCAAAGGGAAATCTATATCTAAGGAAAACATAACAGTGTTCAATGCAGGGATGTTCAAGAATCATAATTTGAAAAACTGCTCTTTGATTAATTTAGGGTTTAATCCAAGCTCTAAATTACCATCGCGTGGTTTAGATTTCCAATACCTTGACACACTAAACCCCATTACTGCAGAACATATTTACAAATAAGATTCTTGTCTGAAATGATGTCACTTGATCAAGCCTTGAGCAGAGTCAAACTTTATAACAGTTAAAATACCAAACAGTAATATAACAAAAAGCTACTGGCCTTTACAAGCTGGTGCGCAGTATCAGTTAGATGATGTACATGCAATGTGAATATAGGCACAGACAGCAGGAAAAGGGCATAAAGGTGAGAGAAGACCTTGCGAGTCCAGGTTCATGCAGGAGGACCTTCCAGGCTATGTCAGCACCCAAGGGCTGTGCAGGAAACAGGAGCATGAGAGACGAGAGTTTGAGGGCCACCAACTCCCCATGACCCCCATAGGTATGACAAGAGACTGGGAAGTAGAGGTGAAAGCACAAGTTCAGAGTAGGAGATCCAGCCTTAGGTTTCCTGCCCTGGAGATGTTAATCACAAATGCATATTTTAGATCACCATCCCTGGTTTAAAATTCCTCATGACTATCAGGCTAGTGTAGGTTCTGACTTTAGTTACAGGACATGGAGAAATGGTCACTGCCTGCTCATACATTCACTGCTCTATAATGTGTGTCGTACAGAAGTGTTGAACTATTTTGAGAAGAGGTTGAGCAATTATGAGAAGCTGGAGATCACATGCTACTCTGAGATCTGGTACTTGGGCCTGAATGCCGAAAAAATCAACTCATATCCCAAAAAGCCCTGTAACTACGGATATGATGATGAGAAGGGTGCCTACATCAAGGTCATTGTCTATCTATTGATTCATCTCTGAGGAACAGTTGGATAGCCAGATCATCATTTCACCAAATCATTTAAGAATCATTAAACATGAACTCTTCTTGGGTGATATGTTTACAGGTTCTCCACGACCATATTGCATATCGTTATGAGATTCTGGGAATCGCTGGAGAAGGAGGATATGGAAAGGCATTTAAGTGCTTGGATCACAAAACCAACGAGATGGTTGTTGTGAAAATGCTTAGCAGCAAACAGAGGTTATACAACATTTTCATCTACATGCCCTCATTTAAACTTGGATATCTTATTCTGTTTTTAACACCTCATGCCATGATTAATCTTCAAATGCTGGAGTAATTCATGAAGTCTAATTTATTTCATATAACAATGTCACTATAGCTTATAGCATTTTGAGACTGAAATAAGAACACTGCTGTTAAATGACTTTCTTGTTTGTCTTGTTTTCAGTACTAAAGTAGAATCAATTGAGGAAGTGAGGATCCTGGATGATTTGCGGAGGGAGGATCCCAATGGCTCCTTCAATGTGATTCAGATGAAGGATTATTTCCGCTTCCGGAACCACCTCTGCATCACTTTTGAGCTCCTGGGGTGAGTGAGCACATGTGTACTTATGTGTGCATTAAATAATTGGGACTCCTGGGAGGATGAGAGCTAAATTTTCCTTCTCATCTTCATTGGCCTGGAGAGTGGGGTAGCAACACAGCGCGGTGTGCTTTGAACCTCACCTCAGAGTTTTGCCCCTTAGTTGATATGCCCTTCTGTCTCCCCTCAGTCCAAGCCTGAAGGAAGTAATTAAGAACAGCTCTGAGGGTTTAAGTGAGGATGAGGTGCGCCACTATGCCCAAGAGCTGCTCAAGTGCCTCCTGATGCTAAAACGGAAGAGGATCATCCACGGTGACCTTAAGCCTGTGAGTACGACAGCAGTCTTGTGGTTGGGCTGCACCTTGTAGGAAGAGTGAGCCTTGAAGAGTAAATAAAGTAGGCAGTGCCACACTGGGTCTATTTAGCAGTGCTAGAAGTCTCACTTAACAGTTTATTTTATTGAAGAATGAAACATGAAACACATTCATTCTTCAGTTTTTGTAGAAGCTGTTAGTTATACGAGAGGCTCACCTGTTATTTTTGTCTACCAAGGGAAATATCCTGCTGTCAGAGAACGGAAACGGCAGGATAAAGATAATTGATTTTGGATGCAGCCGCTATGAGCATGAGGGAGGTGTGTAAAATGAACCAAACGTTCCCATACACATGTGTGTTTCTGTGTACATCTAAATAATATGTAACAGACTCATGCCATTCTTTCATTAATCTGTTTTTTTCCTTCAACTTCTCTTCATTCTTCACTCTCTCCCATCTTTCTCTGTAGCTTGTGCAACTGCAGGAACATTTCCTTATTCTGCACCGGAGATGTTCCTGGGTCAGTTCTATAATAGCTCTTTTGATATGTGGAGTCTGGCCTGCATACTAGCTGAGCTGTACACAGGTGTGCGACTGTTCACTGGAAACAAGATGGCTGATGTATGTTCCTGCATAATGGAGGTAAAGGAACAAACAAATTTAAGATGTGCTGTTTCAATTGTAAATAAGAACTTGGTTGTTGGAGTGATAAAATGTTAATAGATATTTTATTCTTTTATTTGAGGTTCTTGGAATGCCACCATCCAACCTTCTCCCATCTGGATGCACAGCAGATCATTTATTTTGTGAGCACATCTTTAAGAATTCAAATTTGCTTACAATAATTTCTATGTATTCCTATATAAGTAAGTAATATTAAAGGCTTTTTTGTACTTTGGAAGACTCTTCGATAATGCGCAGCCACAGCGTGAATAGAAAAGGCGGAGTCAGGCGCCCTGGATCTTTAAGTCTGGGCAAAGTTCTGAAGACAAAAAGCCACGTGTTCCTGGACTTCCTCATGCGCTGCCTAACGTATGTAATCTCTGATCAGTTTGCCATATCCTGAACATTAAATTGTTGCTGTCTGCCAAAGATTTATTTGAGACAATGGTGCATGTGTGGTTTTTGTTACCTACTGCCCCCTGTAGGTGGGATCCTGCAGAGCGTCTCACCCCGGAAGAGGCTTTGAGGCACGAGTGGATTCAGCAAGGCCATCGTCAAAGCTCTAGGGCTCAGGCTTTGAGGAAGGGGCCTAAAAATTATTAATGCAACCGTGCTGAGCTTGCCCACTTACAAGGGGCCGACAAGATCACGCTTGGTAAATTAATCTCAGTGGAAGTCCGACATGTGAAAACAATTTGACATGCAAGCCTTTCACTTTTCTAATCTGGAGTCTGTAGTCAGTTAAAGACATTTATTTTCTCTGGGTTGCAGCACAGCAACTTTTGTATTAACCATAGTGTTTTTTACATATTAGGAGAAACATCATGCAGGAAGCCCTGTGGCCAGGTGAAGCTGGGGCCTGTAAAGCTTCCCAGGGTAATAGGAGCCCTGGCAGACAAGCAAGAAGGGGGCCATAACAGGGAAACTAGGGACAGTATCAGAAGAGTGCCCAACAGACATCTCCAGCAGAGTGCAGATTTGGGATCACCCCCACGCTGTGTCCATATGCTTGAGACGCGGCAGCTATGAGGTTAACAGTTTGCACTTTACTATACTTTTGTTGGAGTGTTTAATGTTCGAGATAGGTCATGTGGTTCAGAAGCACTAATATTGGAGTTAATAAGGGATATGGGGAAAGTCAATAATGCCAGTGGAGTATATAGAGAAAACAAAGTTTTGCCTTTAAATATTGTCCACTCTAGAGAATTGTTGTTTTTGACTAAATTATACTTCTTCTAATGTTCAATCCAGGTCACACTGATGGTGAGGAATGTGTTGATTCTCCATGGCCACCACTACTCCAGGATAGAATCCAGGCTCAAATACTCAATAAAATCTTAAGAAATGAAGAAGGGTGCCAATGTGTTGCCTTTTAATACACATTTATTTTTGTACAGTGTGTTCAGCCACTTGTTTGTACAGTTTTTGCACTCGTTATGAATACACAATATGAGTGTGTATTCTGTGCTTATGACCACAATAGCCTGTAGAAATCCTCTCTCCTCAGATATCTGAAGCTAAGTAAGCATTTTGTAGTTGAGTTGTATTTTATTTTCAGTTAACAAGCTTAAATGTGTTCTGTAAAAAAAAAAAACAAGCCGTTTGTTTCTTTAGCTTTGGCACTCATTATAAATAGGTAATCTCAGGGTGTTTTCATTGCAACTGGCCACACCATCATGAATAAGTGTTTATAAAGAAAATAGTGAATTATTCGAATGATATAACTGGACACATTCAACCTAAAACATGTCAGCCTGTAACTAATGATGATTACATGAGTGACATTAGAGTTTAGATTTTATTTTGGTTTTTAGAGAAACATGTACATATATACGTATAAACATATATAAACACATATGTACACAAATACATTTACATGAAAAAAAAAGTAAGTAAATAATATTTAATAAATAATAATGGTTATAATAGTGAAAATAATGATAACAATAGCCGAAAAAGGTATAGTCTGAAGCAATAGCTTATATTGACTACCCTTTTTAATCAAATATATATATATTTTCCAAATTGTTATCAATAATACACTTTGCTTATCTCCAGAACAATCATACATTACTATTAAAAATCAGTAAGACCAGTTATGGCGGCCATCGTGAAGAACGTGGCAAACACTGCTCTGCTGCTAATCCTGAAAAATATCTCTGATACACCTAGTTCTGCATGATATAAAGCAGTACGTTGTGCCAAGGGGTGACGTGATGGCGACTATCAGCAAGTCGGGCAGAGAGAAAGGCAAGGAAAAAGGTAAAACCCCAAAACAATCGAGGCTGACTGACTTTAGAGCTGGCGGAGCATCCCAGCAAGCCAATGAGGCTAACGAAGCTAGCGATACGGCCGAGGTGACGCCAACCGGATTAGCGAAGACGTTTGGTGGGGACGAGACGAATGCCATATTAGCAGCAATAGAGGGGTTGAGGACGGAATTCTCCTCCAAGCTGGAGGGATTCATGGTGGTCCTCACTGAAATGAGAAAGGAGTTATGTGACTGCATGAAACAAGTGGCTCAAGCTGAATTGCGGATAGCAATGGTGGAGGACGACTTAGACAAGCTGAACACTAAAGTGCTCTCCGTTAGAGAGCGGAGAGTCTTCACCGAGCGGATCAAGGAGAGAAAAGGGGATTATGCTAGCTAATTACTTATCACAAGTTGATTAAATTCTCCAAAGGGAGGACTGCGGTAACTAACATTACCACAAGTGATTAACAAGTGGATTGATAATCAGTGACATCAGTGACCATTTGCCTGTATTTATAATATACGAACAAGTATATAAAATTAATCAACAACAGAACAGAATATAGAAGGGTGATACCAGAAAATATGCTAAATACATTTTTAAAATGATCTACTAGCACAAAATTGGGATAATATGTATAAATCAAATAATGTAAACTTGGCATACGATGCATTTTTAAGAATATTTAAAAAGTTATATGAAATAAACTGTCCTATAAATAGATTTACCAAAACATCTAATTACATTGGTCATCCCTGGATTACTAGAGGTATACAAAATGCATGCAAAAAGAAAAATACATTATATATAGGTTTTTTAAGAATGAGAACTAAAGAGTCAGAAAATAAATATAAATAAAAATAAATTAACTTGTATCTTAAGAATAGCTAAAAAAAGAATATTATAATAAAATATTACAAAATAATAAAAATAATGTTAAAAGAATATGGAATATATTAAACACTGTAATAAAAAATGGGCACAAACAAGTAAATTATCCAAAGTATTTTTCAATTAATAATAAAGATAATTATGATATGAATGAAGTTGTTGATAGTTTAAACTGTTTTTTTTGTAAATATTGGACCTGAGCTGGCAGAACAAATTTCTGATTCAATAATTGCTATAGAACAAACAGAACCCTACATTGACAGAAATCTGAACTCAATGTTCCTCACAGCAGTTTCTGAGAATAAGGTAATTGATAGTTTTTAAATGCACAAATATAAAATCTACTGATTGTGATGACATTGATATGTTCGTACTGAAAAAGGTTATCGAGGGAATTTCTAAACCCTTAACATACATTTCTAATTTATCATTTCAAACCGGTAAATTTCCAAATAAAATGAAAATAGCAAAAGTGGTACAGTTTAAAACTGGCAACAAACACCTTTTCACAAACTACAGACCAGTCTCATTACTACCTCCAAAATTTTAGAAAAACTCTTTAATAACTGTTTAGACCAATTCATTGATAAACACAAATTAATCACAGAGAGTCAGTGTGGATTTAGAGTTAACTGATCAACAACACTGGCATTAATGGCCTCAATTGAAGAAATTACTAACTCAATAGACCAAAAACAGTATACAGTTGGGGTATTCCTAGACCTAAAGAAAGCATTTGATACCATAAATCACAACATTTTAAATAAAAAACTTGAGCGTTATGGTATCAGGGGATTTGTGTTGAGATGGGTGAAAAGTTATCTCAGTGACAGGAAGCAGTTTGTGAAAATGGGTGTGCACTGCTCTTCATGTTTGGACATTACTTGTGGTGTACCGCAGGGGTCAGTTTTGGGACCCAAGTTATTTATTTTGTATATTAATGATTTATGTAAAGTATCAGAGTCCTTGAAATGTGTTTTATTTGCTGATGATACAAACCTGTTTTTTTTTCAGGGAATAATTTGAAATTGTTGGAGCATAGAATAAATACAGAGTTAAAGAAAATAAAAAATTGGTTTGACAATAACAAGCTATCACTAAATGTCAGTAAAACAAAGTTTATTATTTTTGGGCACAGTGGAGATAAACTAGAACTACAAGTTCATTTAGATGGATGTCAAAGGGTGACTGAAATAAATTTTCTTGGTGTAATAATTGATGATAAAATAAGCTGGAAATCTCACATTAGACATGTACAAGCCAAAGTTTCAAGGGGAATTGCAATATTATATAAAGCAAAGTTTTGAACTACAAATCACTTCATATTTTCATACTGTTCCTTAGTTCTCCCATACTTAAATAATTGTGCAAGTATATGTATATATTGTGCAAGTATATATCATACCAATTCATTATTCCTGTCGTCAAAATTACTCAAATTTACAGATCTTGTAGATGTGCAAACAGCAGAAATAGCATTTAAAGCAAAAAACAAATTATTACCAGCAAATATTCAGAAACTATTTATTGAAAGGGAAGAGGGTTATCAACTAAGGGGACAGTTAAATTTTAAAAGAAGAAATGTTCATACAACGCATAAAGGGTTCTGTATTTCTGTTGTTGGAGCACAATTATGGAACATTCTGAGTATGGAATTAAAGGAATGTCCAAACATAAAAAAAATCAAAGAAAGTTACAAAAATATTATTTTTAAAAGATATAGGGAGGCTGAGTGTGCCTGATTATTATTTATGCATATACATTGTAATATAGGGGGTTGTGTATATGTCTGTATATGCTTGTACTTATGAGTGTATGCATATACACTGCATATTTGTTTATGAATATATTTTTGTATTATATTACTTCAGAGTTAATGAAATGGTAGTTTCAGTATTTATGAAATGTGATTGAGTGAGGGAAAAAAAGATTTTTTTTATTTTTTTGTAATAAGCTTTGGAGAAGGGTGGGATTAAATAAGTTTTATACTTCTTCTCGTTCCTTTTCAAATATGTAAAATTGTTTTGTTTTCTGTTTTATCATTTGTTTAGTTTTTAGTTTTCCATATTTGAAATAAACATTGAAATGAAATGAAAATGAACATTTATGTGTAAAGGAAGGGAGGATGACAAACAACTGATGTGGGTTTGTCTCGTAAGGGTATGTAACTCTGTTTGCTACAAGCCTGGACTGCGTAGATGCCAGTGATGAAGTTTGTAACGTCTTAACTGGAGTTATCTGATTTTTTACCCCTTTTTTTCTTAATGACTTTAATATTAGCATAATATTTATGGTTAAAGAAAACTGAAAATATGCAGACTAACGTGAACTTAAGTTATGAAGCAGCAGAGAGTGTTTTTTTTATTTTTTAGCCTGTCCGTTAGTGCAGGGGTTCTCAACTGGTCTCAGCCCGGGACCCACTTTTTCTCATTGTCATTAAGTCGCGACCCAGTTTTATACAGTATAAAGGGACTCTCCCCCCTGCTATGAATGACGCTCTAATTATACTACTTCCAAAATCAGGAAAGCCATCTAATAAATGTGAAAATATGAGACCAATAAGCCTGAATTCTGATCTAAAAATTATATGTAAAATCCTAGCGAACCGTATTCAAAATTTTATGCCTGAAATAATTAATAAAGATCAAAATGGATTTATAATTGGAAGACAGGGATTTCATCATGTTAGGAGAGTACTGAATATACTAAATTATAGTAAAGAAGCTCTAGATACTGCCCTGCTGTCCCTAGATGGAGAGAAGGCCTTCGATAGGGTTGAATGGCCCTATCTACTCAGAGTATTAGAAAGATTCAGGTTTGGAGAAAATTTCTGGGTACATTTAATATACAACAAACCCACTGCAGAAATTCTGACAAATAGAAATATCTCACAACCAATAGTTATTAAAAGGGGATGCAGGCAGGGATGCCCCTTATCCCCTCTATTGTATACATTAGCGATTGAACCCTTTGCAATAGCTTTACGTTCACACCCACAAATTTACGGAATTTCTCTAGGACAAAGTGAACATAAGATATCTCTTTATGCTGATGATGTCATCATGTTTGTTACAAAATTAAGCAAATCAATTCTGGCTATATTAGAGTTAATAAAATAAATTGGAGATATTTCAGGGTATGCACATTATCAAAGCTGTATGGAGGTCAACTAGGTCATTGAATTTTAAAGTTTTTAAATTAATAAATTGTTGATTCATGATAATTGGATTGATTTATAATTCTTATAGCGTTCTTCTGTAACATGAATATTGGTTTAGTGTTGGTTTTATATGCGTTTCCCCATATCTCCACACAGTAGGTCATGTATGGGAATATGAAAGAACAATATAGCAAATAGAGTGATGATTGATTTAAAATATCTTTCGTTTTATGTAATATTGCAATAGTTTTAGCCATTTTTGTTTTTACATAGTTTATGTGTTGTTTCCAGCATAATTTGTGATCGATTATAACAGCTAGAAATTTGTTTTCATATTTCCTCTCTATATTAACATCAATCCTAATTTTTATATTATTCTTGATTTGTCTATTGCCAAATACTATAAAATTAGTTTTACTCAAATTCAGTGACAATTTGTTCATATCAAACCATTTGTTAAACTCTTTTAATTCCCATTCCACTGTATTCAGAAATTGTTCTAAACTTTGTCCAGAGTAATATAAATTGGTATCATCGGCAAATAAGACACAGTTCATACATTCAGATACTTTACAGATGTCATTTATGTACAATATAAACAGTTTTGGTCCTAGTACTGATCCTTGCGGAACCCCACATGTGATCTTCAATAGATCAGATTGAATATTGCTTATTTGTACATATTGATGTCTATCTTCTAGGTAACTTTTGAGCCATGAATATGCTAGTCCTCTAATCCCATATCTCTCCAGTTTATTCATGAGTAAGTCATGATCTATAGTGTCAAAAACCTTCCTTAGGTCTATAAACACCCCAACAGTATACTCCCTATTATCTATTGCAGTGGAAACCTCCTCTACCAGTTGCATCACTGCCATCGAGGTGGACCTATTTGCTCTAAATCCGTATTGATTATCACTTAGTAATCTGTGTTTATTTATAAAATTATCAAGTCTGTCTACAAATAATTTTTCTAAATCTTGGAGAACTGAGGGAGCAAAGAAACAGGTCTATAGTTGGAGAGCTTGTGTCTGTTTCCATTTTTATATATAGGTATGATTTTAGCTTTTCATTTTCATTTTATTGGGAAAAATACCTGTCTTAAAAGATTGGTTGCAAATATGTGTAATTGGTTTTACTGTGCATTCTAAAGTATCTTTTATCAATGACATGTCAATGTCAGTCGAATCAGTGGATTTTTTGTTTTTGAATTTATTTACAATATCCAAAATTTCCTTTTCCTCAGTTCCCCTAACAAAGATGGAGTGAGTTGTTTTGTTGATATATTCACCCATTTCTTCTGTATTTCTTGTTTTCTCAATCACTTTTGCTAAAGTGGGCCCAACATTCACAAAATAATGATTAAATTCATTTACCATTTCTTTTGTTTCATTTATACTTGTGTTGTCATCTTTTAAAATGTAGTCTATATTGTCTTCTCTTCCTCATCCATTTTTAATAATGCAGTTTAGAACACTCCAAGTCTGTTGAGTGTTGCTCCTATACCTTTCTAACAGTTTCTGGTAATGTTCCTTTTTGCTAAATCTCATCACACTTATTAATTTATTTTTATATATTTTATATTTAATCTCCGCTTCTTTTGTTCTTAATTTTAAAAATTTCTTATATAATATATTTTTCTTTCTACATGCATTAGCAATCCCCTTCGTAATCCAAGGTTTGTTAGCATTTTTAGTCCTTTGTGTTAGTTTTTTTAATGGACAGTTTTTTTCATATAACATAATAAAAGTAGACAAGAATGCCTGATATGCTTTGATTGGATCATGATTTGCATATACCTCTGTCCAGTTTTGTTGCATTAAGTCCATTTTAAGGGCAGTGATAGCTTTTGGAGTTCTGTGTCTTTTCACTTTATTGATACTTGGCCTGTGTTTATTTTGTATATCAACTAAGTTTTGAAAAACTGCAAAAACCGGTAGGTGATCACTTATGTCATTTATGAGCAGTCCCCCAACTATTGCACTATCAATCTTGTAAGTGAATATGTTATCGATTAATGTAGCAGAATATGTTGAATATGTTGTTATTCTAGTTGGTTTTATTATCACTGGAAATAAATTGTAGATGTACATTGTATTGATACAATCAGTCGTTCCTTTGTGTCCATTTGGGTTTAACAAGTCAATATTGAAGTCTCCACATACAATCTGTACCTTGTTGTTGTTTGCTCTGTCAAGCACTTTTGCTAATTTATCTTTAAATGCATTGATGCAAACCCCTGGTGCTTTATACACACAACTAATTAATATATTTTTAGATTGTTTTACATTCATTTCTATTGTTATATATTCCAATATATTATCTATAGCCTTTGACGACGCTGATGCTGAATAGTCCACACATGGTGATT
Source organism: Brachyhypopomus gauderio (assembly GCF_052324685.1). NCBI lineage: Eukaryota > Metazoa > Chordata > Actinopteri > Gymnotiformes > Hypopomidae > Brachyhypopomus > Brachyhypopomus gauderio. Next base: position 22,699,278 of record NC_135224.1, on the reverse strand, counting down.
TTGTCTGGCTGTCCTTGCGGTTCCTTGCATGCTGACAAAGGTGATGTTACTAATAATCCTGACGGTGGGTTCTTGATGGTGATCAGTTCTCTGGTCTCGTCTCTGTTGTCTGGCATGGATCATAAAGTGTCTCATTATCCTGATGCACTTCTTGTCGAGGTTTATTCTGTCCTGGTCCTCATGTCCTGGGAGCCCGACTCAAGTTGAGGTTGCACAGCAGTGTGTTGTCTTTACTCCAGGAAGAAGCACTGGAGACCTACATGATGGGTGCAGTAAGAAAGAGACAGAAAAGCAGAATAAATACCAAACACAGTTTGACGTTTTCCTGCGAAATCTGGGAGATGTTTTAGGGTTACACAAACCTCAAAAAACAAAACATTAAATAAGAGTGTTAGGAGCAAAGAGAAGAAGGGGCAGATGTAACATGCTCCAGGTGGGTGATCAGTTCATGTGATGTTCTGCCTTCGTGTTTCAACAGGCCACTGAGTCATCATGTGGTTACAGGTGTGGTTGAAATTCTGTAAACCTCAAATGGTGAGTGTCAGGGCTGGCTCGGATGCCACGCCTTCTACCTCCACAAGAGGCACCCGAGTCAGTCCTAGACTGCGAATGCGCATAAACCGTGTCGTGTTATGCAGCGGTACGCGAGCGTGCATACACCTGTAGTGGTCACGGGCGGGGCACTGCTGGGGCCTGCCCTCACAGGCGCAATCAGCAGTGATCTGTTTCACCTGTTGCCATGGCTTCTTAAGGAAGCTTGTGGAGACGGATCACTGCTGATTTGTTTTGGCTCGCCGACTCGTTCTCAGCCCTTTCCCTGCTTTCTCTAAAGCCAGTACGTTGCGTTCCCGATTAAAGGTGTCTCGCCACCTTATGCTCTCTCTCTCTCTCTCTCTCTCTCTCTCCTCTGTTACTTCCCTACAACTTATTCGAGTAACTATCTCCTGCGCTGCTTATTGACCTCTCCAGTTTTTCTCCATCTGTTTCACTTCCTATCTGTTATACATTTATTTTGGGAAGGTTTTGTTTGTTGTGGCGTTTTGCCTGCTCCCAGTTACTTTCCCTGGCGTTCTTGCTTTTGTTTTTATGCAACGAGTTTTTTCCGCGTCTTTTGATTTGCCTTTTAAATTTTATCTCCCTTCTGACTACGGGTGTTTTTTTGTTCTATTTTTTTCCCGCGTGTTCAGTCGAGTTTAATTTTACACGTTGAGTTTTCCATGTCGTTTTGTGTTGTTTTTGCCACGGTGCGTGTGGGTGCATTTCTCTCTCACTCACGAATTACATCACTGCTTATTGTGCTTGTTCGAGCCGGCACTTGGGTCCATCTCTCTCAGTTTATTCATGCGGTGGGTATGGTGACGTAACCAAGTGATTATTTTTCTTTTTCATAAATCACCTGTGATTGATATAATAAAAATGCCAGGAAAAGCAGATTCACAGTTTCAGTCTTTCTCCCTTGATCCCCGGGCATGATGAGGAACATGGGTAGCAGGGCCATCCTGGTCCAGGGCCTAGGGTTAGGGTTAGTATCTGGGCCTGTATCTGTGGCTAGTGGTGAGTGCATGTGGATGTACAGCTTTCCTGCTGTACAGACAGAAGTGTCACCAGAGCTTCAGGACATCTTTAGGCAACCATCTAGAAGAGCACTTAAATCATGCGAGTTAGTGTGCATATTTACACCTTACGATATCTCTCTCTCTCTGTATGTGTGTATGTTCCTTCTTATTGTCTTTTAACAGAACAAGTACAAACAAACAAGGATTACAAATGAAACTATTAAATAAGAATAATGAAACTGAAACACCTAAATGGTGTTTTGCCCCGGTCTAGGAGGCAAGGTGTAACACTAATGATAAAGAACAACAGAGAAATAGGGGCTTGTATTTTTATATAGGCATTCACAATATATATAGTGGAGGCATATTTCTTCAGGAACCCACCGTGCTCATAATAAACAATAACCATTAAACAAAAAAACTAAACTGCAAACAGTGTCGCTACTCACCCAAGCCACATTTGAGATATTATTTACAATAAATACAATACACAAGCTGTCTACAACTATGTACAATTATTCAAGCAACCAATCCAAAATGGGGCAAAGCAGAATCATCAACCACAAACCACATCAAATCGGTACACACAAACCCAATCAAATTCACAGAACACCTACAAAATCTCTCTCTCTCTAATCTTCTCCCGCCAATTCTGTGTGGTCTTTATCCGACGTTGGGGTACACGTCACGTCCAGTCCACCAATCGATGGGGAATCCAGAGGCAAGGCGTGACTAAGTAGTTAGGGATGAGAGGGGTTGGCGGAGTCCCGAAGATGACAGCGGAGCTGACAAAAACAACAACAGAAACAGCAACAACAATAACAACAACACAAACTACGCAGGGCCATAATAGTAAAGAATACGCACCACAACACTATAGCCTAGAACTGTGGGGCTTTGATTAAAGGAATTTTTACTATAAAAACTTATTTTTACCATCATGACATCTGTGTTGTTTACCCTGTTTAAATGCAGCTATGAACTTCAAGGCTGTAATCAGTAAAATTCTGGTAATGGGACTATAGTTGCTACAGTATTGCTTTCTGTATGTTACGTGGTCTTATTCGTCACGGTCGTCATGGTCGTCAGGTTCCGTGTCTTTCATCGCTTCCTGGGCTGATACAGGGATGCTCTTCTGCTGGAAGAAGATGTGGCCAGCCAGTTCAGTCATATCAGAACCGTCATGGAAAACTTTCATCAAACCAGTCTGAGTGACCGAGAATGCACATGGTCATGATGACAATGATGATGATGGCTTTATTGAGGACAATTACATTGAAGCCAGTAAAAGGTACACGACTGAGGAAGAGGAAGAGGAGAGTGATGACGATCTGGATATTAATTTCAAAATAGATTGATTTGGCTTTTTCATTTGATTAAGGGTTACTGTGATATGTGAGAAGTGGGATGCCATCAAAACTGCCCAGAAGCAGCATCTAATAATGCAAGATGGCATGAAAGAAAAGATTAGAGTATAACAAACTTTACCTGCAAGGACAGAGGTGCAGAGAGGGGGGTGGGGTGGGGGGGAATGACTGCTGACTCTTGAGAATGAGAGAAAAATGCTGAAATTGGGATGTGCTGATATTGAGACTGGGGAAAGGGCTTCAGCAAGCTCCTGGTGAATGACAGAACACTGGAAATGAGATGGAGATGGAAAAAGAGAAACCACGGGAAATCAGGTGGAAGCAGGTCAAACCTGGTGAGGCAGGAGAAGGAGTCTGAGAGACAGGGAGTGAAAAAGAGACTCTTCAGTAGCAAGAGACATAGAGGCCAGAAAAACCAAAGAACATGGCAAGTATAAGAATGTAAGCATTGCAAGGAGCAGTCTCAGACATTCAGAGCTGTCTCTGAGGTGGAGAGAGAGAGAGAGAGCAGGAGTCAAGTGATTAAGGAAAGAGTAGAATATAGTCTATCTAGAGATTAAGGTAACAGATCCACAAGTTACCTTAATAATTCAAAATGTGTTGTCTGTTGAATTGTCTTACCCTCCAAAACAATTAGTATTTAGGTCATCACCTAGGTCATTATATGCAAAAGTGCTGAACATGTTGTCATAATTTATAAGTCATCATTTAACATTTATTTATTTAGTTAATTTTTTTGTTACATTTTGGTAATTTATCCTAATTTGAACATTTAGTTACAGTAAGAAAGGGAGTTTGTGAAGGTTTAGATCAACCAATGGTTTCAGCCATAGGTCAGAGGTGCGTCTCATGAACCTTTACTGTAATTGGTATAGATGCTAAACACTGCAGTATCACAAAGTCTTATAATGGAAAGACAAGGCCATGTGCAGGGTGAACAGCCAAAAAGAGGAGTAAGACTTTGTGGTGTAGAGGTAAGACTGTGTGGTGTAAGGCTGAGGGGACAAAATAGTGAAATACTGTAAGGGCAAGGATTGTGGACCATGTTTTACATGTAAGTCATGGTCTTACAATGGCTGAAGCTGGTAGTCGGGTGCAGCCAAATATTGGAAGAACAACTGTGTCTTCAATCATTCAAACATTTCATAGAGAAAACATGTATGTAATTCAGAATTCAGAAATGTGCTCTCTGCTGTAATGCACATTGACATAAATTCTGCCGTTATTCAAATTTTTTTGTTGCAATTTTGCATTCTCATACAATACAGGACAGAGCTGGGCAACCAACGGCCCGCGGCCCACATCCGGCCCGTTGTGCGTCCCTGTCCGGCCCGCGAGGCAATAATAAATAAAACAAATATCTATGTCGTGCGTGCAATACAACTGTGACGCTTTTATTTTGAAAGTGCTACGTTTGTGTTAATTCCGTGTGGACGTACGTGCGTGTGTGTGTGAGCTGTGCGAGAAACACTAGGTGATCAGCGACAAGTTAAAAGCGGAGGACAAATTTAGATTGGGGTGTAAAAATCACAAGAGACAAAATATGGCACATTTCATTTTATTTTTAATGAGTGTTTTATTGAAGTGTATGTAAAACATACAGAATAGGCAGTAAAATAATCTATATTAGCCATCATTTGTAATTTATGAAACATCACATTTCACTTCATATTCTTTAAGAATCATTTTAGTTGCCAAAGAAAGTTAAAAGTTGTATCCTTTGACATATTCTTCGTAGAAGGACATTACTACGTTCAACACAGTATCTCATACTTAGAATTACATGAATTCTAAACATAAAAATTACGATTCTCTCTCTCTGTGTTAATGATAATGGGTTAATGATAATGTATGCATCATTAAAGAGGTTTTAAGTCCATAATGATAAAAAACCTACAAAGGGTTATTACAGGGTTATTTCAGTGGCAATTCACATTATTATCCATAAAAATGGATTACTCGTAATTACAACATATGTCTTTGTGAATTAAGTATTGTAGTGCATATTTCTGGGTATTTACGATCAATCTTATGTTCTCTCATATTACAAATATGTTTACGTCAGTTACGACACTTAAGCACTTACTAAGCATTTCGTTAAGTTTCATGGTCAATGAAAATCAAGTCTGGAAAAGTATTCAGTGTTGCCATTAACGAGGTCACCGTTGGCTTGCTAATTCGCAGACGTTTTTGAAGCAACGTCAACCCTGATTTTGCTGAGTGTTACGGATGCTGCCGCCCACACCACTGTTTGTTCAGAGTTTGGCCTTCCCTGGGGTGAGCTGGAGATTTTGCAGTTTCAAGGCCATGCTCATGTTCCCACTAATCTTCAGCTTGCCTTGGAAAAAGGCCTTTTGAAGGGAGAGAAAGAGAGAGAAAGGGAGGGGGAGAGAGAAAGGGAGGGAGAGAGAGAGAGGGGGAGGGAGAGAGAGGGGAGGAGGTGTCAAAGCATTTTCAGCACAAGGTTAAATTCTGTATCAAAGGTTCGGTGACTGTGGACACAGGGTATATTAGAAATGCACGGATAAACATTATATGCTTTAAATGTTGTGAATGGAAGTCATGAAGCCACATTTACAGCACTGTTTACAAATCTTGCCAAGTTGTCGTGACCTCCGTATAGTGGTTACATTTCACGTTGTGCACTACATGGGAGACAGTAACTTGTCTTTGTTTGTTTTTACCAGATTTCTGAGCAGACTGGAATTCATTTAAAGCCAGACATTCACTTCAAATCAGAGTTAATCATCTTTAAAGAACTCACAGTCTGTGGATTCAGTTTCCCAGTCATCAAGTCAAGGAGGTCAGCGTCTCCCATGGAGATTGTGCAGTCTGCTTTCTTCCCTGGAGGGGGTGAGGAACAGCAAACTTACTGCACCGTTACAGACACCAGCAACACGAACCTCTTTGGTCAACAAGTAACTACAAAATTCTTATTTTTCAGGAGTCTGAGCTTTATTTAGAATTGATTCGTTTGAGAAAGAAAGAGAAAGTGCCTTCACATGTGTAGCTTATGTACTTCAATTTGCTTACAAGCTGACTGAGATTCAAAGAGGGGAGGACCTTGCGGGTTCTCTGGGGGTCCCCCCCCCCCTCCATTTTCTTTCTCAGACATTTAAATTCACATACTGCAGTGTCTTGTTTAATCGGGTGCCCTGCAATTCTATTAGCCCCCCCAGCCAGGCAGCATTGTGCAAGATTTTCCCCACAGTGATGCCAAAACAGGTCGATGGGCAGATGCTGTTAGCTCCCCCTGCAGGAGGGCGAGGGGAACACACACCTGCGTCGTTGTCCACCGAGCCCCTGCCGTTCTTCACGTCCACTACCCACAGTGCTTCACTGCCGCCAGACCCGGCTCTTACTTTGAAGGCAAACACACCACCGATTTTCTTCACATACGCCTCCCCTTCCTGTGTGAAGGAACAGGAAGAGACTGAGTATGGGCTGAAGAGGTCACGACCTCAGAACGAGGCATAGTGAAAGCTCGCTCGCCACAGGTGATGACCAGGCCTACGATGATGCCACGTAGACAATTAAATGTCTCCTTTTAGATTCTTCTTTTAGAAATGTATTAGATTGACTGAAGCTTTTACACTGAAGAAAACAATTCTGAAATGTTAAAACGTTACCTCCTTCAGCCTCTTCTCAATCTCTTTGAAAACTCCATGAGATTTGAACCCCTCCAAGCCAGTGGAGGCGCTGGTGGGTACAGCAGCTATCCGTGACCTGAGAAGAAACACACAAATGAACATTTCCACATTGTACATAACGTGTCTGTGTGTGTGCATGATGAAAGCAGTCCAAGGTCCTGGAGAAGTACCAACAAGCTGTAATAATTTAAACTGTAAACTGTGATAACTTATACTGAACTGTAAACTTATATTGAACTGTAAACTGTAATAACAAAATATTGAAAAAGGCATACAGTTGTTTTCTATTTGAGAAACACAATTTTCTGACTGACAGGACAGAAATTGCCAAGGACATTAATGTCTCAGCTTGCACAAACAATACATTAAGCGTGAATTTTCATGCACATTAGCACCCACACCAAACCAGTTCTCTGCAATTATTGCCGGAGCTACGTGAGCCAACGTGAGCTAACGTGAGCTAACGTGAGGTTATGCTCCTCGAGTACAGTCTCCACTCACCTTGTCTCCTGAGGGAATCCCATCTTGTAAAGGGTGACGACCACAGCACCGCCTAGTCCGATGTTGTGCTGCAGGGCGACCTTTGCCCCGGGAACCTGCCTCTTGCCGGCCTCCCCCCTTAACTGCCAGCACAGCTCTGCACACTGCGCCAGGCCTGAGCAATCAAAACAGAGCACACTGTAAGGTTCAAAGACTCGAGGAAGAGTTCATTCACCCGAGTTCAGAAACTGCAGAGGGAAAAAGAGGTTCAGAGAACCAACAAAGTAGGTTAAAGTACAAAATTAGTAAGATAAAGAGGATGATCTAGTACTCTGGGTACCAAAGTACTCTGGGTGTAGAGCACAGATTATGCCCACATGGTCCAAATGTTTTTTGCTGATACTCATTTTTATTATAGTGCTTGAAAAGCCCTACATTGTTTTTTTTTTTTTTTAATCTCTCCGAGCGCGTTATCCCCCGCCACATTAATGTCTGTATTCACAGGGTTATTACTGTAATGCCTTAGCCCACAGCAATAGCTCTCTCGTACATGAATTTTCATGTGTAATGAGCTGCCAACATTTCACTACCTCATTATTATTACCATCTCAGCTGTTCTAATGAATACATCACCCTCCCCCCAGTACTAAGGGTCTAATGGAAGCACAAATGAAGCTAACCTAATTTCATACAGTGCTAAGTGGAGATGATTTAAGCCTTTTAATAAACAACAATTTTGTATGAGAACAAAAGCTATTGCTACTACTATGTAAATGAACTTATATTGTATAAGGACAGATCTTTGGAGCCTGGCTTAGCAAAAATCACATTTGGGCACATTTGGAGCAGTCTCATCTCTCAGGAAGAGGCATCGAGAGTCCCAATGAGAACATGGGCCCATTACTATCACTGCTAGAGCCATAATATTCTCCCAGACAGCACATCAAATGGGGCTCAGTGTGAAAATCCCCCAAGTTGAGCCTAAGGTCACACTGCAATATGAATGGCGCCCCCTGATAGTAGTTGTTTAAAAATACAAATTGTTGCACGAGGAAAAGAAACAAAAACTCCCATTTGAAAGAAAAAGTCCTATTTGACTCAGTTGTGAGAGTGGGTGGGGAATGTGAAAGCCCATCTGGAGGTTGTACCTGTAGCTCCGAGAGGGTGTCCCTTCGAGATGAGACCTCCGCTGGGGTTAATGACCCACCTGCCCCCGTAGGTGTTGTCTCCCCTGTCGATGAGCTCTCCAGCCTTACCTGGGAATAGATCGGCAAGTCAGCGAGCGCTCGGGCCCACCACAACCGTCCAAAGCTCAAAGCCGAGCGCTTATGGTTGAAGCGTAAAAGGCGGCGGGGCCCGGTGGCTGTGGACTGGCGGTCCAAGAGCGGAGCAGTGAGGCGTACCCTCGGGGCACAGGCCCAGGGCCTCGTAGGTGATGAGCTCGTTGGCGGAGAAGCAGTCGTGGAGCTCGATGACGTTGACGTCGGACGGCATCAGGCCTGCTGCTCCATAGCACTTTTGGGCTGCGAGGCGACTCATGTCATAGCCGACCTAGGAAGCAGAGCAACGGCACGAGGCTTTGACGTGTGGTTCTCACGCTACGCGCACTCCCGTTTTACCAGCTTTATTGTTTGAAGACCGAACCAGCAAATCCTCTTAGTACTAGCGAGTTTCTTTTATAGGATGAGCTTCATATTACGGGATAGGGCATCTTGCGTAATATCTGTAGAAAGTTTTGAGAAATTTTCCCCCTCCCCCACCCCCAGATACTGCGGCGAGATACCCGCTCACCATCTTGATGCAGCTGTTCTCGTTGAAGGTGCTGGCCACGTCAGTGACCATCTCCTGGGCGACAATCTCCACCGCTTTGGCCTGCAGCCCGTATCTCCTCACGAAGGCCTCACTGGCCAGCACAGCGGCACCAGCCCCGTCCGACGTGGGGCTGCAACACACACACACACACACACACACACACACACACATTGTTAAATTGTTAAACACGCACGTTTTCACGTGCCAGGCGCTTCGGTACATTGTTCATGATGACAAAGTCCGTCCTAATGAAGACCAGGACCCGTAGAGGGAAGCGGACCACCTACCAACACTGGAGCAGCGTGAGGAACTCGAACACTTTGCGCGACTTGATGACCTGGTCCAGAGTGTACTCGTCCTGAAACTGAGAGTAGCTGAAGGGGGACACAGGGTGGAGGGAGGGGCGGGGCAGACACCGGGTGGTGAAACAGTCTATATCTGCTCTTTGGCATCAGCAGAGAACAGAAAATAACTATTTTCCTCACTGTATTCATTTTTCCCCCAAAACTCGAATCTGGTTTTCTCCCTGTTGTGAACGCTCAGTTCTGTAACCAAAGCCACCTGCAGCTGCACCAGCTCATTTGCTAGTAACAGACAGATGGCAAGTGCAGCTTAATCCATTCAAACTACCTCAGTTCAAGTCAACCACAGGCTAAATGATGGATTTTATGCATGATTTCAACAAACAAGGCAAATTTGGACATCCACAACACCCCACAGCCCTCAGCTGGAGATGCTCACTGACAGAACTTACGGGTTGTTAGTAGAATGTTTGTGGTTCTTCCAGGCAATTTTGGCAAAGTGCTCTGGTTTGGTACCTAGAATAAACAACATGCAGCATGTCACAGTTCACTCCTGAATTCCCCACAGTAAACACAAACATATTTGTAGAACAGTACTCAAAAACAGCACTCAAAACAAAAATGTATCTACAAAAAGTCAACAGTTTATATCCACACATTCTTTGTCAGTAACTAATCTTAAAGGCTACTCTCTAGCACCATCTGCTGGAGAGAGAAATAAAAATTCACACTTTGACTTCATAATGGATTTTATTTGTGCATTTGAAGTATGATAAAGTTCAGAATGTCTTACCATACTTCTCCATGTGTTCCTTGCCGGCATTCCCAAACATCTGAGGCGCGGCCGGGGCTGCTGCAATGCCGTACCGGTTTATCATCACCTCCATGTGTTTGTCCATGGGATTGGTCCTGTCCATGTACTGCACAGTTGGAGGCTTAGTGAGACATCGGATGAGACACGGCGCTACGCCGTTTTCCTACTGACGTTCTGGGAGGCGTGGCCTACCTTGGAGGACAAGGATCCCCGCTCCATCTTCTCAAAGCCCAAGGCGAGCACGCAGTCGGCCAAGCCTGGAAACCAGAGAGACGAGACGTTAAAGGCTCACGCGTGAAGACACACAGGTGCGCTTCTGCTGGTATGTCTCGGAGAGCCCTGAAAGCCGCTGGCCACACCTCCCTGGATGAGCTGGCGGGCCATGAAGAGGGCCGTGGAGCCAGTGGAGCAGTTGTTGTTGACGTTGATTATAGGAATGCCAGTCAACCCCAGGCTGTGGTAAATAGCCCTCTGGCCACATGTGGAATCACCTTCAGAAAAACAGGCAACAGAAACATTAGCTACAAAGCCACCTTGTGTCATGGCATAATGTAAGAGATGATAGTATGGTAGCTACTGAGCTGGGATACCGTATACATAGCCTACACAGGCTTGCTCTACAGCAGAATATGGGACTCCTGCGTCTGCCAAAGCTTTCTCCCCTAGAAGGAATTGAAGCCATGTCAGATTAGGCATGGTTTTCTATTCTTCCAAAGATCCTTGTTTCAGGGCTTTCATAATAAAAGGGAGAAAGTATACCTGCTTCTTTGGCCATGTCTGGATAATCACCATCTCTTGCCCCTGGCTTATCAAACTGGGAGTACAGAATGATTAAACAAAAACATCACATTTTAACACTTTATAGACAGCAAACAGTTTACTCAAACAAAACAGTCCAGAGACTATTCTTAACCCTGACACTAGAGGGCTGATTTCTGAGACATTAATGGCAGTGTAATCTAACTGGAATTCTATGACCGATGGTCCATGGTCATGTAACAGCCTTGAACTCTGTACGGAGTTGAAGTTACATAAATACCAGAAGATTATTATTATTTATTAATTATGTGCATCTTAATGTTCATGTGATTAGAGCCAGTACACAATGTAATATTTTGTTGTATGACCAATATAGTTTACCTAGCCAGCTAGCTAGACTAACTACACCTAGCTAGCTTAACTGCCTAAATACGTTAGGTCCACAAAATCCCTTTATTACAAACTATCCGCATTTTCCTCGCACATTAGCGATATTAGCTGTTCCTGGCTAACATAACAGCTTACTTGGGTTAATTTTGCCACGCGAAACACATATCCTAGGCTAGCTAGTTGACCTATAAATCAGCTCTATACAGTAGCTCTATAAGTTGATATCCGGATAACCAGGTCGCTCCCAACACACACACTATAACGCTGCGTGTCATTACGTTATGACCACTACACACCATCATAGTAAATACATATTTACGTTATCTAGTAGCTACCTACACTCAGCAGCAAAGCAGTTACATCGCTAACGCTTTCTAATGGAGAATTAACACGCGTTTACCTTGGTCATCCCCACTCCAACGACAAATACTCTGTTGTTTGCGGGACCCATGTCAGAAACGGCTGGTGCAGTGAAGACGGACCACAGGAGACCGTGAGCTGGCCGAGGTTCAGACCTTCACCACAGATGGGGACGTGTGACACGCCGAGCTCTTGCGCAAACGTGCACAAACGCCCTTTAGATCTCTCCTTAAAGTTTTCCTCTCCTTCTTTAAATCCTGTTTCCTACTTCTGGTGCCCTTTCAGCTACCCCAGTAATTCCTTAAGACACCTTTTCAGTGCAACAACTTGCATCTGTAACTTGCATTTTTATGATCGTTTAACCTATTCAACAATGAGCCAATGAGTACAAAAGCATTTATGAGGAAGAGAAACGAGTATCTCTCGCACGCACCCAAAACAAAATAAATGAATAAATAAAATTATTTCCAAGCTTTATTGTTTCTGTAAACCATTTTCCACACAGAGAATGCTCCAGGCCGTAATGCACACCTCAACTAGCCAGTTTATTGTCAACAGTATCAGAACCCAGTATTTATAAATGGTTTTCATGTATTCTGATGCACCTACAAGTTCTCTTCACCGAGCTCTCAGCACTTGATGAACTGATGTGTGACCTCATAGATCCCAACTGACTCCTTGGCCTTTTCATCATAGTCAGTCCAGTCCTGAAATACGAAAAGAAAAAGTATTACTACATTATCTTACGGAATGTCGTGGAACCATTTTTTTTACAATATCAAACTCCTACTTTTTCCTGAAGATTGATTTCAGGGAACTGAGTGGATGTCTCAGCACCTTTGGCTGCAAACCCAGCCTGCCACAAAATATATTGTAAGTGTACAGTGCCAGACATCTCAGATCTTGGATTGGACAGTGGTAAATGACAGCTCGGATACCTCAATATTTAAATCTACTGCATCTATAAATAGATTCAGTAGATGCAGTAGATTAAAAAGATTTATCTCATCTCAAGATTTATCCGTTATTCCTTTCCGAATTATAATGCATTCAAAAGTCTCTTACCTGGGGTTGAAAATCCACTGGCTCTAGGCCTCGACACTCAAACTGGACCATAGTCTTAAACTTTTCACTATCCTCCAACTTTGGGCACAATCAAAATAAAGTCAAAGTCATAGTTATGAAACTTAATTTGGTACTAGATACAAGTCTTTTGTTTGACTTACATTATATGGTGTAATGGTGTGTCTCAGGATATCTGTGGGAGAAATTGTGTGCTACATTCTTATTCTGCAAACTTCAATGTTTTAGAGACCTCATATAAACATGTTTCATGTCTAATCCCAAAGCTGTGTAATTCCAGACTATTCTAGAAGACAATTCTCATGAGCCCTTGCTCTACTATAGAGCAACTCCTAGAACAACTCTACGGAGTATTCTGTATTTTGGATTGCTTGATTTGGGTGAGCCGTGAGCCATGACAGTGCAATATCGTTGATCAGGGATAGATAGAGAAATATTTCCCTCAATGCTCTTTCAAAAGAGTTTTTCTTAGTAATTTCTGGTCATTTTCATATAAAAAATGACTAGACTAGACTGCAGCACAACACTTGGATCGAGTCAGACATAAAATTCATAATATCACTATAAAGAGGATGCGAATTGTCAGTGTGATATAAATTCTTATAAGTATAGCATAAAAGTGATCTATTTTTTAAATCTCACTATAGAATTACGTTAGTTTTTGAAAGACATTTCACAGCTGAGAAATTAAGGTTTGTATACTCTTGGTGATACAGCTCAATTTCCTCCAAGCTTATGCAAACTTCTACATTTGTATTTACGTGGGAGTGATCACTACACAAATAATACATCTATTTGAACCCTGAACCGTGGATAAGCCATTAATCATGATACGAAATCATCCCACGATTCTGCATTTAATATTCAAATGCAATGTCAAAAGTGTTTGTTTACCTATGGAGTTTTCGCGGGAGCACAGTTTACACTTGTGAACCATGCTGGCGCTGCCTCTGCCCCCTTTGAGTGGCACACTGTCCTGAGGAAATCCTTACATCAGAAATGCATTGCATACACACGCACGAATTCTTTTCTCATGTCTACACATCTCAGCATGTATTTCTATACAGAATGGGGGAAAACCGCATTTACACAGTGTGGAATATTACATCATACCATTAAGGTGATGTACTGCCATTTATCAGTGACTTCCCCGCAATTCCCACACTTGAGCTGCACAAAAAACAGAAAGTAGGCGAATGTTAAATGAAGATTAGTAAGCAATGTACGCAGACACACTCAAGGCTAGAGCAACTGCACCCTCACACAGCTAGTTAACTAAACACCGACATCTAAAACATAAAAGCTTTTTTGAACAGTGAGTGTCTACAACTACTTATGAATACTCATCGAGAAAAACCACCAGTGTTGCATTGATATCTATAGTCACATTTACTTTACACGTTATTAACTAGCTAGCCTGAACGTTTAACCTACCTTTAAATACCAGCGGAAATCATCCCCTTCCGCTCTGACATTTGTCACATTCTCCAACGTTGCTTTAAACTGCAACCCAAATTTCTACAGAAACAAAATAACTTGTGTATTAATTCTCTAGGCTTTGACTGCAAGCAATCACATGCACGAACCATAACAAACCTACCCCCATCTTGGTACGTGGAGCGCGTGCGTAAAATGTGATTCAATAAACGGATGTGCGTAATGACTCAATGCGCCACCTAGCGGCTGTATTGAGGTACAGCACCATCTGCTGCGATACCGTACGCACCAGTCCCGCTGCGCATGACACGAAGAGGAAGGAGTCTTTTAGTTTTCAAACCAGTTTATTTCATCTTAGCACATTACAGTCATTTTGAAAAATCACACCTACATCCTTTGGCGAAAATCAGTAATTCAGTCTACATCTCCGACTAATAAAATTCATAGATCGAACTTTCTAATGATCTAATAACAATTCAAGTAACCATACCGGAGAACGATTTCTCTACCAGATATTCTGGGAATATACATACGTTAAGATGTTAATATAACACCACAACGTAAGTCTTCTGAGGTATTTATTTCCTACCACATGTAGGTATCAAACGCCATCTTACGTTTAACCACGTGTTAATTTTATTGTTAACTTTGGGAGTACATGACCAACGTGGCAGGGTCAACAAATCATAAAACGGTTTGTAGACTGTAACAAAAGAAGCAGCTTGTAAATACACCGAAGCTCTTGCGACCATCACACTGGCACAACAGAAGGCCTCAGGTCAAAACCAAAATCTCGAGTGGCAAAAGCAAGACAAAGGCAAAATTCGTTTTGCAGGTTTTGTAGGCTTGACGCCAGAAATGAAGTTATAAATCCACAACAGAAGTACCTGTAAAATGTGACCACCAGAATAGGCAACTGTGTACCACCACACGCTCACATACTAGCACTCATTGGGGGAAGAGGGACAACTCGCAGCTGGACAGACTTAAGAATGATTCCTGAGATCTAACTTCAAGATTACTATGCTGACATACCTACACAGCCCTTTAGCAATTGCTATTCTGATTTCAACAACCACCGGTAGTGTTTTAATTCTTAGACATACAACACTGGTCATTCATTTTCTACAAGTAGTTACAAAGAGAGTGGACAATGACAATACTCGTGCATGTCATACAACTTTCAAAAAACAGAAAGCATTTTTAATCTTAATCTAGGTAAATAAAACCAGTAAAAGCTGACAGGATCACAACAACATCAATAACATAAGATGAGAATCACATGAGCCACGAAGCCGTTCGCATCCAGCGTCTCTCCTCTTCTGTTTGAAGAAAGGATGCTGAACTTCACTGTAGTCCACCCAGCCCTCTGCAGAAGGATGGGTGTCCAGCGTGGTCAATGTGGTCTGCTGGACTCGGACGTCCTTCTCTGCCGGGGTGTTGCGAGACCGTTCACGCAACCGTCCTGTCGCTTGCTGAATCCACCATTTAAAATGTCCTGGATGTGCTGCACAATGAGGTTTATTGCCACTGTAAAACAGGCAAGGACACGGCCTTTGTAATTCCCAGAGTCCAATAACGGCAACACTGAAACAGCAAAATCAGAACCTTTCGAATTTTAAACATGCACTTTACGTCCATTATTGTCATGAAAAATATGTTAATCAAAACCACAGGAAGGCAAAAATGTTGCCCTTGCCCTAAACACAGCCTTACCAAGATTGTCTGATCCACGTGGGATGATGACATCAGCATATTTCTTTGTCTGGAGAAAAAAAAGGCAAACCGAGACTTTCAGGCCCACATGGAAATGACACGAGTGAGACAGCCAACAGCAACTACTTCTATTACAACAGCGCTGTAAGAACCAGGACAACTTCCACATTTCGTGAAGGTCAGGCTTAAAATAACTCCAAGAAGCTAGCGGCTCAATTTCCCCCTGCCGTTCCCCATATTGTTCCCAATTCCAGTGTCTTCAGTTGGATTGGAGATCAACACAATCGAAAGGTTAGCAGTAGTTAAGTAGAGCGGTGCTTTGAATATACGACACTACACTAGTTCATGTCCATTTACATCTACTCAATTCAGTTTTAGATAACGAAACGCTACTAGAGTCAGATACTCACTGGAAGGCAGAATTCTTCAAAGGCAGGCTTGACAAAAGTGATGTACTGGGTCAACACTTGTTCCAGTTCCCTGCCCCGCTCATTAATGTCCCGTAAAACTAACACACATGGAAATAGGAACATCTTAAGAGAACTTTTAAATTGCAGCTTAAAGGGGTTGTTACTAAAAATGAATTGTAACAGCTTAAGAGGTCATATGGAGCCAGATATCCTGCCCCCACCGACGTGAATGTTCGCTGCTCCTACCTCTGCGGGAGAGACGCGTGTCGGGGTCGGTGTCCACAAACAGTTTCATCTGGAATAGATCCCGTATCTCCTGTGTGTAGAAGATGAGAATACCCTCAAAGAGAACTACATCTGCTGGGTACAGCGTCACAAACTCATCTTTCCTGCGGAGGGTCATGAGAATTTATGCTCATTAGATTGATGCACAAAACTCTCTGAAAGCAAGCTAGTCACTCATTTTAGAACGACCACAAATGTCATGTCATAGTCACATCAAAGCAATTTTTCAGAAGGTCAATGGATAAGAACACAAATACATCAGCTTTTGCACCAAACCTCTCATCTGATCAACTAAGGTAGCAGCTATGTGTGTTTGAACCCATAGAAGAGTAAAATAAATAAAAATTCAATTTACTGTTTATTTAAATGCAAATAAATCATGACAACAAGGCCAACCTGGAATGAGTAACGAAGTCATACACTGGGATCTGAACCTTTTCTCCCTGCATAATGTCACAGAGAGTCTTCATGATGAGTTCATTGTCAAAAGCATCTTGGGGTGGGGTGAGGGTGGTGTTGGGGAACCAAAATAAAAATGAGAAACATACTGAAAATCAAGTTTTTCTATTAGCGTGATGGTGACTGTGTGTTACAGTGGGCTGAATTCTCAGGATCACAATCTGTTTTTAAGGATGTGCTATATAGTTATACTGCATTATAACACCTGGGTGTAATTACCTGGGTGATCAAAGTTGAACTGTCCCTTAACTGCTTTGGCTTTCTGTTCAGGAGTGAGCTCTTTGTAGAAGCTGTCCTGGCTTAGAATAGCTACTTGACGCTGACGATGGTCAATCTTATTCTGGCCAAGCAGCTCCATGATCTTTGCACATACCGAAGACTACAGAAGCAAAAGGGGGAAAAAACCCAAGTAGTGAGTTTACCATTAGTCATCTACAAGTAAAGGAACGTGGTCTGCTAGTCCTGAGATTAAAGGATTTAAACTCATGTTGGACCAGCCTGCATTGACTAGTTCGTCTGCATCTTCATCAGGAATAACCAGGAACTGCGGACATCAAACTTCGACTCATTTGAAAGGAAATTATATTTAGTGCTGCTTGTAGTTTTTTTTTTCTATGAATCGCATGCGAATTCCAACATGTTTATTTTGTGACTCTTGTAGTCTATTAACATAATTTATCCATTATTCTCCCATAAAACTTGATCTTTTGACCAGCGTATGAAATAGGACATCTACATTAAGATCGGATTAAGCACATCAACCTTAATGTAATGTGTAATGTGCCATATTTTGTCAATTGTGATTTTTACACCCCAATCGAAATTTGTCCTCCGCTTTTAACCCATCTGTGCAGTCAGAACACACACACACACACTAGTGATTACTAGGGGGCTGTGGATCACACGTGCCCAGAGCGGTGGGCAGCCCTAGCCCGGCGCCCGGGGAGCAGTTGGGGTTAGGTGCCTTGCTCAAGGGCACCTCAGTCATGGCCTGTCTGGGAATCAAACCCACGACCCTCCGGTCACAAGACCAGTTCCCTAACCGCCAGGCCATGACTGCCCCAAAATGTAATGTAATTTGTGGAGTGAGAGGTACCAATTTTACAAGGGGGAAACTAAACGCTCAAACATTAAAACCTCGCCTGGTCTTGTATGTCTTACACCTGACTAACGGAGTGCGGGACAATGACAGGACAATGACAGGACAGGACAGGAGGACCGAGCGTTCCCAGAATACCGTGCGCCTCTCTGCAGACGTGCTTGGTTTACATGTAACGTTGAATAGTTGGACTGTATGCATGTCTTGGTTTAGTTTTTAATAAACTAGTGTAGATATCCTACACTCGTCGTGTTGTGCTCATTTTTAGCGGCCTATCTACCCACCTCCCGTTTACTTTCATGTGCCGTGTCTTTTTAAACACTCCACATAAACAGCAGCATAATAAATATGATTTATTCTGGTCCTGATCTCGCATCCACGGACTAGCTGATCACACGTGGGTCCAACTCAGTCGACCAAAGGGATGCGGCGTGCCGCAGCTGAGGTTGGAAAGCAGTAAAACGACATTAGCGTCCAATATCAGCACCTGATTCATAGCAACATCCAAAATCGATTAATGGTAATGTTGGTTAAACAACTCATTAAACAATCGGAAAACCTGTGAAAAGCACTGTGCTCGCCACGTGGGCGTTCATGCAGCCGGAGCAGCTTGATGCCGTGCTGTCTGCTGGAAGACGAGCTGTATTCGAGCGATTATTCGAGCAGTATTCGGGCGATTATTCGAGCTGTATTGGCTAAAGAGCCATGTTGAGTGAGTTAGCCGTGCTAGCTAGCTGCCAGTTACGTTGCTTTGCTGGAAATTCCTATACATTTAAATAAATAGCTAGGTTACTGTCGTGATGCTCCGTAAGTAAAAACCTCAAAGTGTGTTGGAAAGGACATTTGAACCATATAAATGTAAACGTTAAGGCTGACTAGATACCCCTCACTCCGCTCCAGTGTCCTGAAATAATGTTTAACTTACACAAAAGCCACGAGGTCGGAACTGACCCCCATATGTGCGACTCACGACACTGCGAACAATCGGAGCACAAACGTCCAACACGGACGCGAGGAGACACGAACCTTTCCGCTGGCGGTGCCCCCCGAAACACCGATAAGAAACGGTTGTCTAATCGCGGGGTGGCTGTGCGCCTGGTCCCTGAGGCGCGGCTCGCTGTCTCCGGCCATGCTGCTGCACTACCGGCGCCGGTACCGCAACACGTATCCGCCACCGACGAACCTGCGCGCCTCGGCCTGCCTTCGCTCAAACTTCACACGTTCATTAGCATGTAACCGAACTG
This sequence comes from Brachyhypopomus gauderio, assembly GCF_052324685.1. NCBI lineage: Eukaryota > Metazoa > Chordata > Actinopteri > Gymnotiformes > Hypopomidae > Brachyhypopomus > Brachyhypopomus gauderio. The sequence continues at coordinate 22,680,055 of NC_135224.1, read as the reverse complement.
GACGTGGACGTTTAAATCAGATAAGTCAGGGATCTCTAACTGCAGTGATTAGAAATGCATCATAAAACTAGAAGCTGTTTTTTTTAATATATATATTGTGGAGAATCTCCGTGAATGACGTGTTCACTGACCAATGAGAGTCCGTCCCTGCCCTCGCCCCGCCCCTAACGTCATGGCTGCACAGTGTTGTTTTGGAAAGACAGAATTGTCTACGCGTTAAAAAATAGTGTTTGCATTCTGGACTTAGTCCGGTTCGGCTGTTCGTTTATTATGAAGGTAAGTAAATTAATATACTATGGGTCGGTATGCATGGTTTATGTCAGATTTCTCTTCAGACTCGTAGAACCACAGTAGCTCAGACATGATTATTGTATCAGTAAAGTTAGCGGGGAAGTCTTTCGATATTTTAACCATTTGCTGATTTCAGAAACTTCAGAATGTTTTAACAGTTTTGAGGAAAGGTTTAATTAAAATGCCGTTTAAAGCCCGTTGTTGTGCCTAGGTGTCCAAAGTGCACTTTTCCTCGGTAGCGATGCGTCCACTCGCCTCCCTCGTAGCTCCGCGTCTCACGACCCTTCTGCCCCCGGCGAGGCGAGCGGCGTCGGGCACCCTGCAAATCAAAGATCCGCTCAACTACTGGAGCGGCGGCAGAGTCCGTCTCAGTGACACGGGAAACGTGGAAGCAGTCTATGAGCCCGCAACCGGTACAACTCTCCTAGACAATGACTCTCACTTTGATTTCTTCAGTTGTGTATCGTATGGGAGAACCCCGGTTGTCTCTTTGACAGGACGCGTGCTGTGCCAGCTGCAGACGTGCGGACCTGCGCATGTAGACGCGGCCGTGCGAAGCTCCAGCTCCGCGCTCGCAGTGTGGAGGAAGATGGCAGGCATGGAGCGGGCCAGGATCATGCTCCAGGCAGCAAGACTCATCGAGGTAAATTCAGGACGTCTAGATAAGTTAACCCCGCTTCAGTCCTCCACAGAAACATCTAGAAAGGTATAACTGTGGCACTGAAGGAATGATTGAAGGACGTTGAAGGATGATTAAACAGGCTTGACCCAACAGAAAATATTCTATGGGGTCTTGCTGAAAGATTTCTTGCTCAAGCAAGTTTTTAGCAAGAATGTCAGGAGTGTCATTGTTCCTTAAAATACCCAAAGTTGAATTCACAGGTCAAAGAGCCAACAGATCCAGTTTAGCTACTTTGCATCAAATGCAGAATATGTTTGTTCCGCTAAAATCAGCGTCATCTTGACAGGGATGTTGCATCACAAATAAATGTGTGACTAATTTGTCTTTGGGGACAGAAAAGAAGAGAGGAGATCGCCACGGTGGAGGTTGTCGACAATGGCAAGTCTATTACAGAGGCTCGTCTGGACGTGGACTCAGCCAGGCTCTGCATCGAGTACTTTGCAGGGCTGGCCACTACCATGGCAGGTCTGATAGTAATAATAATACATCTGATTTATATAGTGCCTTTCAGTGAGCTGGGGGATGTTTACAGAGTATATATATGTTAGGTTTCTGAATTCATCTCTAGACATAGAGCAGCCTTCAGTATTCATAAACAGGATTATAAATAAATACAGCCCTCAGTGTTATGTAGCCAACACCAGGAGAACAGATTCACAACACACGGGTGTCAGGAAAGAGTTTAAAAGTTGAATGATAATACATGTAGTTAAATACAGAAGAAAGATGTGTCCTAAAACAATGGGCTAAGAATAATAAAACATGTATGGTGTTCTCCTTATCAGGAGAGGAAATACAGTGCACTAGGGCTAATGAAAAAGTACAAGAGAGACAGGGAGAGAGAAAGAGAAGTTCTAACTGAGGGGCAGACACACAGATAAGGGAATGAACAGAATGTCTAAAGGTTTCTGATTGAGGGTCACAAACAGTAAATCACAACTTCCCTTATAGTATATACAGTCATGGCCAAAAGTGAGAATGACACAAATATAATTTTCACATGATCTGCTGCCCTCTGGTTTTATGTGTGTTTGTCAGATGTTTATCACATACAGAAATATAATTGCAATCATATTATGAGTAACAAAAGCTTTTATTGACAGTTAGAATGAGTTAATGCAGCAAGTCAATATTTGCAGTGTTGACCCTTCAGGACCTCTGCAATTCTCCGTGGCATGCTCTCAATCAACTTCTGGACCAAATCCTGACTGATAGCAGTCCATTCTTGCACAATCAATGCTTGCATTTTGTCAGAATGTGTAGGTTTTTGTGTGTCCACCCGTCTCTTGATGATTGACCACAAGTTCTCAATGGGATTAAGATTTGGGGAGTTTCCAGGCCATCGACCCAAAATCTCTATGTTTTGATCCCTGAGCCATTTAGTTATCACCTTTGCTTTATGGCAAGGTGCTCCATCATGCTGGAAAAGGCATTGTTGATCACCAAACTGCTCTTGGATGGTTGGGAGAAGTTGCTCTCGGAGGACCTTCTGGTACCATTCTTTATTCATGGCTGTGTTTTTAGGCAAGACTGTGAGAGAGCCGATTCCCTTGGCTGAGAAGCAGCCCCACACATGAATGGTTTCAGGATGCTTTACAGTTGGCATGAGACAAGACTGGTGGTAGCGCTCACCTCGTCTTCTCCAAACAAGCTGTTTTCCAGATGTCCCAAACTATCGGAAAGGGGATTCATCAGAGAAAATGACTTTACCCCAGTCCTCAGCAGTCCACTCCCTGTACCTTCTGCAGAATATCAGTCTGTCCCTGATGTTTTTTCTGGAGAGAAGTGGCTTCTTTGCTGCCCTCCTTGAGACCAGGCCTTGCTCCAAAAGTCTCCACCTCAGAATTGATGCAGATGTACTCACACCTGCCTGCTGCCATTCCTGAGCAAGCTCTGCATTGCTGGTTGCCCGATCCCGCAGAGACGATCCGGGCGCTTGCTGGTCTTTCTTGGGCGCCCTAGAGCTTTTTTGGCAACAATGGATCCTCTCTCTTTGAAGTTCTTGATGATACGATAGATTGTTGACTGAGGTGCAATCTTTCTAGCTGCGATACTGTTCCCTGTTAGGCCATTTTTGTGCAGTGCAATGATGACTGCACATGTTTCTTTAGAGATAACCATGGTTAACAGAAGAGAAACAATGATGCCAAGCACCAGCCTCCTTTTAAATTGTCCAGTGATGTCATTCTTACTTAATCATGACAGATTGATCTCCAGCCCTGTCCTCATCAACACCCACACCTATGTTAATGGAGCAATCACTGAAACAATGTTAGCTGGTCCTTTTAAGGCAGGGCTGCAATGAAGTTGAAATGTGTTTTGGGGGATAAAGTTAATTTTCTAGGCAAATATTGACTTTGCAATTAATTGCTGTTAAGCTGATCACTCTTTATAACATTCTGGAGTATATGCAAATTGCCATTATAAAAACTGAACCAGTAGACTTTGTAAAAATTAATATTTGTATCATTCTCAAAACTTTTGGCCATGACTGTAGAAAAGCAAGTTTGTCAAACCACTATCATCTCCTATTATAGGACTAATTTAGAATTAAAAATCCACTTTCTTCATTTTAATGTGTTTATGTGTATTCAGAGCAGTGCATATCACCTATGGACAGAGCTGAAAAAATTATTGATCTAAATAGAGAACCTTCAGCCAAACGTAGACCACTGTCAGATTGTTAGTGAAGGTGACCGGTAATGACCAGAAACATTGGTTAAGAAGCGTCAGTTAAGCTTCCGCTAATGCGGCAGCTCCTGTATTTACAGGGCCCGGATGTGAGGGCTCCGGCCTACTTTGATTTACACTGATTTCCTATTAGGCTCTGAATCTTTAAAAGCCTAATATTGCAACTGATTCCATGTGTGTTTTACACCCGGAAATCGTTGCACGTGCTAACCGTGTGTCGCACCGATGTCTTTTAGGACAACACGTGCAGTTGGCGGGAGGGTCCTTTGCTTACACGCGCAGGGAGCCGCTGGGGGTGTGTGTGGGCATTGGAGCCTGGAACTACCCCTTCCAGATCGCCGCCTGGAAGTCTGCGCCAGCTCTTGCCTGCGGTACGCCGATGAGTCAGCCTTGCGCACGGCCTCGAACCGATAAATGACCTGCCCCATGAAAAGAGCTTCACATTAGCGCGTAGCTGCTACAGCTAGCTACCATTGTCGTAATTAAAACAAATGGCTATATTTGTCTGCCTAAAATCTGTTTGTTTATTTTCTTAAGAAAAACTCTTAATTCCAATACATAAGACGGTTGGACCTAATCCGAGATTAGCATTTTTTGATGGTCTCTGTCTCCCTACATGTTTGAGGTTAGCCTGTCTGATCTGTGCTGCCGCCTGTCTTCTACACAGGGAACTCCATGGTGTTCAAGCCATCCCCCGTGACCCCACTGAGCGCAGTGCTGCTGGCTGAGACCTACAGGGAGGCCGGGGCCCCCGAGGGCCTCTTCAACGTGGTGCAGGGGGGCGAGGAGACGGGCTCATTGCTCTGCCACCACCCCTCGGTGGCCAAGGTGTCCTTCACAGGGAGTGTGCCCACAGGCAAGAAGGTACAGGGGCAGTAAGGCATGACAACGCTTCCTGGTGTATCGGTTGGGAATCTGTGAGGGCCACTGCACTTCGTGGAGGGTGGTGGTGTTTTCTGTGTACGTCCTCTGTTTCTATGTATTTTATATATGAGCTGGATTAATTAAATCCCAGATGTAGTACTTGTTAGATAATGCTATAGTTCACTGGTTGGGAATCTTGTGAGTAATATTTGTATTTTGTAATGCAGTACTTCTCCCAAAATTCAAAGAGTTGTGCTAATTAGATCTTGACTTGGAATCAGACTTGCTCCAATGGCCTTTTGAGCCTTTAGAGTGGTGAATAGGAGCGGCTGGTTTGTGTTGGTATATCACCTGTGGGAACCTGTTTATAAATCAATTTGCTGAGGTCCTGTGGGGCCTGAAGCTTTGGGACCACAAAGGCATTTAATTAATCCAAGTGGGCTATGCTGTACTAATGAGCATATGCATAGCGGAGTGTTTGCATATTCATATGCATAATGGAGTGTTTGCATATGTATAATGGGGTGTTTGCATATGTATAATGGGGTGTTTGCATATGTATAATGGAGTGTTTGCATATGTATAATGGGGTGTTTGCATATGTATAATGGGGTGTTTGCATATGTATAATGGGGTGTTTGCATATGTATAATGGGGTGTTTGCATATGCATAATTTGGTGTTTGCATATGCATAATGGGGTGTTTGCATATGTATAATGGGGTGTTTGCATATGCATAATGGGGTGTCGGTGGTTGGTGGCACCGGCTACACCCACAGATAATGGAGATGGCAGCCAGGGGGGTGAAACCAGTGACGCTGGAGCTCGGCGGAAAATCTCCTCTCATCATCTTTGAGGACTGCGATCTGGAGAACGCTGTCCGGGGAGCACTTATGGCCAACTTCCTGTCTCAGGGCCAGGTACTCTGTTTAAAGTCCTGTGAGCTTGTGTTGTGTTTTCACTCCCTCTCATTTCAAGTCTACTGAAAGGAGATTCACGATGGGTGATGGATATACACCATTCATTTGCAGGTATGCAGCAACGGCACCAGGGTGTTTGTGCACAGGCCGATTCTCCCCCAGTTTCTCAAGGCAGTGGTGAGGAGAACCAGAGGCATCCGCATAGGAGACCCTCTGTTGGACGAAACCCGCATGGGAGCCCTGGTCAGCCGCCCACACCTGGACAAAGTCCTGGGATACGTGGAGCAGGCCAAGGAAGAGGTAGAGCCCACACTCGCAAGGCGGAACCGGTCTGCGAATGCCGTACCACAAACCGCTCCAGTTTGTTTGAGGCCACGCTTCACGGCCTGGTCAGACCTGGTATTTGTCACCTCGTCAGGGAGCCAGAGTGCTGTGTGGAGGGGAGCCGTTCACGCCAGAAGACCCAGCCCTCAAACACGGGTATCACATGACCCCCTGCGTGCTCGGTGAGTTTCTGGCTTTATCGAAACGTCACTTCAGAACATCAGCGGGTGGGACACTTTACAGATGATTACCGGTTTTTGAAGGGCATTTGTGATTGGATGCAGTCACACGATACGATGTGACTGCATCCTGTAATAGCAGATCAAAATTTTTATCTCAATATTTTGTACAGGACCTTATCATGTATGAAGGTGTAGTGTTAGAGGTACCATGGGCCAAGACACTACAGCAATTAAAGTGATGATGATGATGATGATGATAAAATTGAGCGTATCTTCCAAGGAGTTCCAAGAGAATTTATATCAGCTCATTCGCCAGTCTAAAAACACATTCCTATATTACTTGGTCAGCATAGTCTTTTAATAATTCTGGAAAAGCCATAGTGTCCCAGACAACACAGCGTCCATTATAGCTTTTTAAATGATTATTATGGAGCTGCATTATTTAATAAGGTCTGGTAAGTGTGAGTACAATGATTTGGTCATTTTGTTGTAATTCCTGACATTACCTCAGGGTGTCATGATTACCCACTCTTCAAACATTGCTGCCGGATGGATCTAGGCATGGGTCAAAGTTTCTGTAAATACGGCCAACAATTGGCCAACAATTCCTGACAATCCCACTTTCTGTGCAGGGCATGCTAGGTTGTAAATGAAGGCCCTGATGATGCAAACAAAATAAGGATAATACAATAATGTAATAAAGGGACCAAAATTCATAAAATACTGCCAGTTGAGTCTGGTATGAATAAATCCATTATGCAAATTTGGTTCATATTTTGCAGGATTACATGTATGCATGAACTCACATTTCTCTGTAGTTTACAATAATGCTGCATGAACTAATGTATTACATAATGTAGTATCACATGTAGTATGTAATTGCTCTTAATGCTCTATTTTGGGGTCCATCTCCCTCATTTTATGGTTCCAGACAACTGCAAAGATGACATGACGTGTGTCCAAGAGGAAATCTTTGGGCCTGTGATGTGTGTGCTGACCTTTGACACTGAAGAGGAGGTGCTTCAGAGGGCCAATAACACCACCTTTGGCCTGGCCGCTGGGGTTTTCACCAAGTAAAGTTTTTTTGTTCGTTTGTTTTTACATTACATGAGTAGTCAAAAGATGAAAAGATGAAGGCATCAATTTTTTTTTATGAAACCCAGTAAATGTGTCTCACATTCAGCCATTATCTTGTTGTTATTGGCTAGTTAATTAGACAATTAAGCAGTTAGTTACACGAATAACTGTTTGGGTGAAACTGCACTTGTCTGTCCCCTCCCTCTGTCTTTCGTTTAGAGACATTCAGAGAGCTCATCGTGTTGTAGAGAATCTACAGGCAGGATCGTGCTTCATCAACAATTACAACATCACCCCTGTGGAGGTGCCATTTGGAGGATACAAATCTTCAGGTAATGTAACTACTTCCACATTATATTACTGTCTTGTTAGGGCTGACTGCCAAAGCTATATTACAACCAACATTTTTATTAATACATATAAGCATAATAATAATAATCTTTATTTGTATAGCACCTTTCATACATACATGCAACTCAAAGTGCTTTACAGTATAAATAAAATAAACATTAAAAGGAGATAAGACAAAAAGAAAATGTTAAAAGAAATTAAAGATAAAAATATTAAAATAACATAAAAATTTAGAAAATAATAGACAACATAATGTAATAAAGTAAATAAGATTGAGAGTTTCTTAACTAAAAGCAGATCTAAACAGGAATGTTTTGAGACTGTTCTTAAAACTATGCAGGGATGAAATGCCTCTGAGCTCTTCAGGAAGAGAATTCCAGAGCTTTGGGCCATAGTGGCTAAAAGCACCCTCGCATGTCACCAAAACAGAGATATAATTTTTTTGTCTATATAAAAGTAAATATAATGAATAATAATGAATATAATCCATGCTAGATTACCCATTTTTAAAATGCATCTGTGCAAATAGCTGTGAGGTGATTTGTACAGTTCTTCACGTATCGTTTCAGGTCATCGTAGTGTGTTTATATTAACATTAGCTGTAGGCACGTTAATGCCCTTGGAATTCAGCTACCACAGTCAAATGTTACTTTTGTGATTGGGACTTCTTTGTGTTGTGTCAAAGGTATAGGACGAGAAAACGGCCAAGTGACCATTGAGTTCTTCTCTCAGCTGAAGACTGTCGTGGTTGAGATGGGAGATGTGGACAGCCTCTTTTAACGTACTGGAGAACGACTCATGATCACGATTGGCACGTTTGCTGTTCTTCTTTGAGGTTCACAGGCCTGAGCACAAGGTAGCAATCTTGCAGTGTCAGCATTTGGTGCACTTGAACCTACGTGAACATGTCCTGACTGACTTATTTTGCAAGGCCTTAATTTTGACCCCACTGCACCTAGACCAGAAATAATAAATGTCTCCTTGTAACTCATTAGGTGGTGGTTGGTAGAAATAGTAATAATAATGATCAATTATGGCCACTCTATGTAACATTAATGTAACATATTTATGTAACAATTATTTAATAATTGAACTAAATCAGTACTTGTTTTTTCACCAAAGGTTAAATCGGGAAAACTTAGGAATGTTTACTGTCTTGACAAACAACAGGTACAAAGACTTTCCTTTTCCTCCCTGTAAGGAGAATGTATTAGTGCCACAAACAAGTGTTCTCTGAGGTCCAATTGTTTGATGTCTAGTTCTACACCTGCATACGTTTCTTCAGTGCAGGTTGTCCCAATGAATCAGTCAATATTAATTTGTTTGTTAATACCAGGCCTTTGCATACTTCTGGCTGCTTAGGTGACTTAGAGATTGCAACATTGCCCAATGATTTTGCTCAGGACTTCCTCTTGATTCATGTGTCATGCTCAAACTTTTGCACAATTAAACATATTCAACACTGGATTAGCAGTGATGCATGGAAGTGTTAATGTGTATTTCTCTAATTGTTATTGATTGAAAATCTTCTAAAATGTAACACATGATCTTTAAAACTAAGACTTAATGTAATTAGGCAGAAGGTTTTTTTTATCTGAGAAATTAGTAGAACACAAAAAAATAAGACATTTACCTTTTTTTCCATTTTGTTGTCATTGTCATTTTATTACAGGACCAATGGCACTGTCAAAGACGGTAGTAACATTTGTCCTGACTATATCTGAAACTGACACATTTCAGTTTTTGGCACAACCTAATATTGAGCTTTGTTCACATATGCAAAATGAATGTTCAGAATAAACATGTTTAAAGTTTTACCTCAGCAGTAAACACTTACATTTTAGAATGTTTAGTTGCAGATATGTAAAAATCTAAAGGTTATGCTGGAGACTGATGAGAGGGTAAAATAATTATGAGAGTATTTAACGAAGGAGTCTTATATGTATAGACAATATTATTTTTAATAAACTAGTGTAACAAAAACGGATTTAGAGACTGAATTTCATATGTTCACATTACACATTTACATTTTCTCCCTATGTTGCCAGTATTTGGCCAGATAAGTGCCACTGAAGAACCTATTGAAAATGTAATGTTTTTTTCCAATTCTGTATTAAATAAACACGGTATATTGAACCTGAATGTAAAAATACTATATTACCATTTATTCTCCAACCATGCTTGCACTAAGAACACTTAAACAAAAAACAGCAAATCCTATCCAAATCCAAAGTCCAGAAATATAATTCAGGTGGTTTCTTTCTTCATCCTCTTTGCCAGTCTATTGCCTTCTCTCTGATATTAATAAAAAACATACTTCAAACTAATTGTCATAAAGTAATTTCATTTTTTTAAACAAATTTTTTACCTTAGCCAAGGCTTTCTTCGGTTGCTTGAACTGTGCAGCTGATTCTGTGAAAGGCCATGCCAGAGATTACACAAATGTTTACACATGAGCAGTAATAAAATATTCCATAAACCACAAATACCATCCTCAGAGGGTAGGTCCGCCTCCACTGAATGTCCTTCCACCTATTTAAAAAATAAAATTTAAAAGTTGGCCCAATTTGATATAGTCTATCTATAGTCTGGATTGCTTTCTTGAAAACGGCAGCTTATCTTGAATTGGGTGTGTTAAGTTAAATGCTAAACTCTTACAATTCTGTAGTCCTTCAGGACAGGAGATTGACAGCCCTGTTTAAAAACCATCTCTCAGCACGGACCTCTCAACCCAAACATGTCTTGTCTCTCAAACCCAGGGGTTCATATGTCCTCACCACCTGCGAGACGGTTGTGGGATGGCAGCTCTGATTGGACGAGTCCTGGACAGATTCTCTCAGGTGGTTTTCCTCCTGCAGCTTGGTGGCACGGCCCTGTTCGGCTGCCACGCCGACCTTGAGGAGGTGGAAGGGCGTATGCAGGTCGCCGACTCTGAAGTGCACCGCTGTCCCCTCAAACCAGAGGCTGTCACACACTCCCTCCTTAAACCCCGGGGGCTCGTAGTTCGCTGGGGTTACTGCAGCGTACAACATGGCCGTGTAATTGGTCACAAAACACACACCCAAGGCAGGTTAAAATTTCATTCAGTCACTGAAAGTCAGATTAAACCTGATGTCAAGAGAAAGCCATTATCAAACATATTAAACGCTGTTTCAGTAGGACTCAGAAGCTACTCTGCGACTAGCTCAAAGTCCCAGGTTCAATTTTATGACAGGAGATAAGAACCAGAGCTGTCCTAGAGCTGAAATCACTGTAACACTCAGCATTCTAGTGTCTGTTGAGGCTGTCAGAGAGTACTTTGGGACCATACTGGATACTGATCATTGATAACTGATATCAGATATTGATGCTGACCCACCAGTGCATGTATTTCTACCAGAACCTCAGCAGCCTTAGTGTTGACTCCACTTTTATGAGAAAGTTTTAGTCTTTTATTCTGTCTGTTTTAATCTGTATTTAATTAGTTAATTTATTTTTTATTTGCTGGTTTGGGTAAACATTGGAAGGAATTGTTTAATTTACAGTAAAATCGCAGGTACAAATCTAAATGTCTCATTTACAGAACCAGAGCCACGAAGCAGAGCCAGTCATTTGACCCTTGTTTCAGTGAGTTTATGTTCCATCCATCTATCAGTTATCTAAGATGCAGGACTAATAGATTCAAACACTAATTTGTTTGCTGTTGCTGGCCTATTGAATAATACTATGTAATAATAATATTTCCTGTTTCTATGTAAACTGGTTTGTGTGTGATTTGGGGCGTGTTGATGGTTGTTGATGACTGACTGCTGGCTGTGCAGCAGATTTCCTCTTGGGAATAAAAGGTTTAACCTGACCTTGACCTTCTCCCTATAAATCACACGCTTCCAGCAGCTGTGTTTACTCTGTGCCGCGGATGTTTGTTTTACCGTCATCATAGTAATAGAGCTTCATGCTGAGGGAGACATCATCAGGCAGCATGTCGAGATTCTGCATCAGGAGGAACAGCTTCCTGATCAGCAGAACCGAGGCCTTCTTGGTTTCCTCCATGGTCACTCTCATCTCCATACTCTCATTTCTTAAAGACCAATATATACAAACACTGGCCTTGACGCATGACCTTTAGTGGAAGCATTTCAACAGTCTCCTATATATTTAGATAGTATTACTATTACTATTTCCCTTAAAAATAATAATATATAACGCATTGCCAATATAAATGTATCATTATTTGTCATGAGTAACATCACCTACAATTAGCTCACTTTGCAATCCAATTTAAATTGACTTTGACAATAACTTTTTCAGACATGAATACATGAGAGGAATGAAAAAAGTGACAAGTTAAGAAAACACAAGCAGCTAATGTGTGGGTCCAAAGGCACCCTGACCGGTCAGGATTCTAATTATTTTAATGTAGTGATTCTAATGACATTAAGCATTATCATACACATGACACAAATTGCACATTCAAATGCAGCAAATGGCCATTGAAATGTTTTAAGCTCCGTTTGCAACTGTCCCCATCATGTTTATGCCCTGTTAGTGATATACTGCAGCTATCCTATCAAATGTGCTGAAAAACTGCCTTTTTTTTTTCATTCTAAAGCGTGAAAGGCAATTTAATTATTTTCAAAAAGTGGGATTGAAAAAATACAATAATAGACAGGTGAACAAGGGGTTACATTTATGCCAGATCTTACCGAAGGATGTCCATCTGCGGTCCATTTTCTGAGTATCTGAACTTAAACTGGTAAGACTCTATGACATGCTGCAATAAGACAGACAACACAGAAAGGCTATGTTGCTACTGTGGTTAGCTACAGGTAGGGTATACAGGTTATAATATACTGTATGTATTCATTCTGTACTTTTATTCAAAAGATGTTCTTTAGAATTATTAGGTCTACTTTTCATTTGTATTTTACCTTTAGTTTTTTACATTTATGAACACTTACATTACTGTCATCAGGGTTTCTGTGCACCTGTGTAAATTTATGAAAGATTGTCATTATGTTATTGTGTGTTTTTTTTTTTACTTTGTTATGTTATGTACAGTACACCAAAATGCCATAAGAGACTCTCATTATTTTCAAATAATTCTTGCACTTACCCCAATAAGAACAATTTGCAGCTGTACAGACAGAAAAGGATTACTGAGGATTACTCATTATGCCATTAGTGATGATTATGCCATCTATCAAGTATGAGGTTCATGACTCACGTATCTCTTCTCCAAAGCATCAAAACACCCCATCATCCTTGAAAACAAGCAGATATCAACTTAGGCCAAACAACAATATATCTTTAATTCAAAAGGGTATGTATGATTGAGCCATTTAATGAATCGATTACCACTTGACAATTTTACAGGCTCCTGGAGCCGAGCAATCCTCTCTTAGAACTTTGATACATAAATCTGAAACATCAAGATAATAAACTTTGTAATAAATTATTTATTTAGTTAGCTAATACTCTTAACTGTTTTTAATGGAAAAAGGTCATGTTTGTAGCCATTAGTCAAAACAAAAAAAATCTCAAAATATCCCTGTGGTCTGGTCATAGAGCAGGACATTTTCAGGAGTAAAATAGAGACTCCTCAAAGAATATAATGACCACAATTTTTTTTACATTTTTAAATTATTGCATAGGAGCTAGGGTTTGATAGGAAAAGCTATGGGCTCCCTGATTACCTTCTAAGTAACGAGAACGATATGCATCTTCTGGAAATATTCCTCGTAGGTATGTAATAGAGGACACCGCAAGTACCAACATTCGTTTCACAAACACCAAAGACTGCTCCTCTGTTCTCAGTTCTTGGTGGAATAAGCTGTCCCACTGAAAAGGTCATGTTCAAAAAATTAACATGTTTAATGTTTATCCAGCTTGCAGAAATAATATAGTTAGCTGCATTAGAGCACATTTCAATTATTTGAGCACAATTACAGTTTTTTGCAGATGCTAAGACACAATTTCTGAAACTATGGCTCTTTTGGAAAAAGCACACACTTCAACCAAAACACTTGCAACTCTTGCCAAAACCATATTTTTGCATCTAAATGCTACACACAAATATTAGATGATTAGCCTTTCATATATGTGACTACACACTGAAGTGACAAATGGAAAACACTACTACCATGTGTTTGAGTGTTTAGTTTGTAGTCTGCTGTGAAGGTCTGTCAGAGATCTCACATATACATGAATATTTTGGTTTTGCAGGAACACTACAGCAACACATGCTGTATATACTGTAAACACATGAACAACAAAAAAGACAAAATAACCTCAAGCTTCCTCCATCACCTGCTGAATGTATTTACACTGGGGGGGTTGGCGACCACCTCCATGCCAAAAAGAACTCAACAGTAATGGAGAGTTTGGTGGAGGTGAATCACAACATATCGTGATTGTTCAATAAACCAGTTTGTACTTGAGCAGCCTCGTGCAAATTTATGTTGTCCCAGACGACAACAAACCTGGACTGTTCTGGTTCATCCCCCTGGTGATGGAGAATGAGTGTGTTGTGCTCTGTGTTGAAGAAGGTGATGATGTACACAGTGGTGTAGGGACCAAGAGTGGCATGATGATGAGTGGCAAATTCACAGTTGTTTCACACTGTCACTGGCCCATTCCGGATAGACTCACTGAATGGATGTTGCTGATGGTGACGTTGTCAGTAATGATGTGCTGTTGTAGTTGTCGGAAACATATGCAGTTGTTTGCTCTGACCATATTGATGATGGTCTCTTTCTGTTCTGAGGTAGATAGCCACCCAGCAAGGGGTAGTCTAGTACATGATGTAGTATGTATAGAGGACAAGTCTACTTATCTATTCTCATTTTGAAATGTCTGGATGATGCTACAGTGTAGCAGCACAGATAAGGTTAAAAAATTAGCTAGAAGTGTAGTAACCTATGAGAACTGGGTATGATTTTTTGGTAGGTGAGTGTAGCAGTTGTGTTTTCTAAAAGAAACACATGGTTTTCAGTTTTGAATGTTGTGTCCTATGTGAACAACTGTGTTAAGTTTTGCAAAAAGTGTGTTTTAGAATTTCTAAATGAGTGTAAAGCAGAGAATGTGCTTAAGGTTTAGCACACCTGGTCAATAGATAGGCTACATGGATTAGTTGTTTCAGAAATTGTGCTATAAGAACCACTTTTTGTGTCTTAGCAGCTGCAAAAAAAACTGTAATATCAATCAATTAATAAGCCCAGTTAATAAATAGCTATCTATATTATTAAAATAGATGCACAAAATAATGTGAATGTCAATAGACAAATCCCAGTAATTAAAGCACGGGACTGCCTTTAATTGTGTCTACAACAGTGTAAGTCTTTCTAGGTTACTCTTTTGAATCGTTTGAATTTTGATCTCAGTTTACCGCATTCTTTCTCAATTTTTGAAAATCAGTAGCCTGTGCTAGCTACTTTAAGTTCGCTTTAAAGAATCATTATTAGAAATAGTTTATTCAGAACTATTCGTTTGGTTTTTTTGATGCAAATGACAGCACGGACCTGGCTTGTAACTCACGCACGTTTACCATAATTTACCACAAGAGGACGCTGTTAGCGCTGAAGTAGTTTTGGTACTTCGCGTCGACGAACGCTGTCATCGCTATTGCATAATTTTCAATCATGTATTCCGCTGAGCTCACCTAGCTAGTTAACTAACTTACATATCATAACACTAAATTAACTAGGTGCATAGGCAACATAACGTTACATCTTATTGAAATGGTTTGCTGTCTTTACCTCAGCAGCTTCCTGCTTCGTTTTTCCTCGTTTTTTCTGTGTGGTTGCCATGACCCCGGTGTTTCTGGCTAGCTCGATAGATACCTACGTTTTTACCTTTTAAACTAGCTCGTTAAATGGCTAATATAGGCAATAACGTTCATTAACTTAATTCCTCACAGCTCTGTCAAACCTCAAACCCCCAGTTTGATCAATTTATTTAGGTATTACTGAAAGCAGTACTGATACTTTATCACACACTTCTAAGCTAGCTAGTTAGCAGCTAACATTGAGTCCGTTGGAGATCTTGGTGCTCGCGCAGACGATCCGTGGCCAACGGTCAACGGCGCGTGCCAGGACGTTGACATCAATTACTGTTGCTTAAATACGTTTCTTATGTTACTGTTTTATATTTTATCTATAATAACAAATATAGAAATGTACCCTAAAGGACAACATTTTTTTCACAAGAGAATATAGCTTTGTTCACCTGTTCAAAGATCATTATGGATACATTCTACCTTTTAATTTGTTTCAAGGGAAATTAATTCTCAACATGAATTTATTACAAAATGTGCTTGAAGAGATTTAAATTACATTTCAGACCTTAACGTGTAATGAACGTCTTCAAACAATATTTACTGTATTTACTGTTGTAAAAGCTAGTTTTGCATACAAATCTGGTCCCCATACTACTGTAGGCCTATAACGTCACAAAAGTATTTTAAAAACTTGATCATCTTCTGAGGACCATTACATCACATTTGTTTCTGTAATCTCATCCATGCTACTGCTCATGTGCCACAACATAAATACAAGTCTTACACATACACTTGTTTCAGGCTTAACAAACACTGCTAAATCAGGTTACTGAAATCCCAGAGCAAAATGCCAGTGTAGGAACTGCCAGTGTCTTCATCTGTTTAGTTCTGTTTGGAGAAGAAGTCTTTGCTTTTCTGAACATCAGGTTTGATTGTGTCTTTTCCAGGCTTCCATCCTGCTGGACAAACTAGAAAACAGCCAGGAATGTCATAATTTCATTGCCTCATGCCACAGAAAGAGTAATCATCCGGACTGTATGAACTGTAATTTCAGCATTATTAATAATAATCTATATAATCTGCCAGAACATTATTAGTTACAGCAGAAATCTGGTTTCTGACCAAGTCATTTGGCATCATATCTCCTGACTACATCATGACCAAAAAAATTAATAATCCACCAAAATTAGAAAGTCAACTCACTAAGATTATGAGTAACAAATTACATTATCTGTAATGATGACAACATAAAACACTCATGGCTTTAAACAAAGTCTGAAAATGATCTGCTGTAATACCTTCTCCATGTTTGTCAGTGAACTGAAAGGCCTGGACCAGACGGAGTGTCTCATCAACAGAGCGGCCCACCGGCAGGTCATTGATGGTTATCTGCCTCAGAGTGCCTTTGTCGTCAATGATGAAAAGGCCTCTGAGAAAGGTTGAAACTTGTCAACACAAACTTGAAGAAAATAACCACAATAGTAAACTAAAACACGCTTGGAAAGAGGTAATAGTATGAGGTTTCTACAAGTAAAAAAAAAATCACACACACACACACACACACACACACACACACACACACACACACACACACACACACACACACACACACACACACACACACACACACACACACACACACACACACACACACACACACACACACACACACACTTTTTGATATTTTCTTCTGACCAAAGTCCTCTACACACCTGTAAGCAATGCCCTCGTCCTCCTTCAGCACACCATAGTCTTTGGAGATGGATCGCAGTGTGTCTGCCACTAGTGGGACCTTCATATGACCCAAACCCCCTTGCTTCCGGGGAGTGTTTATCCTACCACACACCGACAGAGTGAGGAAAATTCTCTTTATCCTTCAGGGTTGTCCAGTTTTGGCTCCTCAGGAGGGAGCAAACAGTTTGACTGAAATACTCACCAGGCCAGGTGGCAGAAATGAGAGTCAACAGAGGCACCGATCACCTCACAGTCGATCTTCTTGAATTCCTCGGCAGCATCACTAAAGGCGATGATCTCAGTGGGACACACGAAGGTGAAATCCAAGGGGTAAAAGAAGAGAACGACGTACTTTCCTACAAAAGAGACCATCATTGAGCATATTAATAAAAACACCATTGTTTACAGGTTCTTGAACTGGAAGGAAAATATAAATTACATGTCAGAAAAAGTAAGTGGAGGAGAGTTTAAACATCCTGGAGAAGATATCCTGTGGACAGAGGTTGTACCTCTGTAATCAGACAACTTGAGGTCCTTGAACTGGCCATCAGGCATCACAGCTTTGGCTGTGAAGTCAGGGGCAGGTTTTCCGATTTGTGCTTTACCAGCTGCCATTTTCAGTCAAGACTGGAAAGAGGAACAGGGATTTAATTTAAAAAGAAGAAACAGTCGATATATAACTTATTGTGAAACAATCAAAACGATATATTTAGGAGAGTTGAAGCAGTAAATATATTAGATTTGGTCAATAAAAAGCAGACAGAATGGAATAGCCATCAGATGCTCTTTCAGTCACATTTCAATCAACACAAAGTTTTGGGTGAGAAATATCTCTGCTGAATGAAACCACAGTTACGCGCTGTGCTATTATCACTTCCTCCATTTCATAACTTTAGGGTCGTGTTAAGTGCCGCAATCCACATGTGTCATGATTACGAGTCACTAAAAGACAAAGGTTTACAATATCGGTACCTTGATTTTTAATGAATACTACCATGTGACAAAATCTTAAACCTGTAAGCAAAATCTTGGTCTTTGCTTTATTTACAGTAGTACTTAACGCAGATTGTAGTGCAAGCGTGCGCAGACCGAAGAAAGCCAATTACAGTCCATTGCTCTGAAGCCAAGTTTACGTTTCTTTCAACGGGTTCTCACTCAAAGTTCATTCTGCATGTATGCTCATACAAACAAGCGGTGAAAATGTGTATGCGAAATTGTTAACATATTTATTGATTTGTTAATCAGTTTACGTAAAGTAGAGCAGCATGGGGAAAAGTTAAACGTTGTCAACAATGTTACAGCACACGATTATCAAAATAAAGGGATTATTTTCAAAAAGCGAATGTTTTATATACAAGTACGTTTAACACTGAAGAACTGGAAAACATCAACATACCTTTCCTTTGTCGTCTGCGCGGATGAAGGGTGAAATAACCTGTGGTTGCACAAGTTTATATAGACTCGTTGAAATCTCGCGATACTGGTATGACAACACGTACTGAACAGAGGAATGACTGAATCGAACTCTTCTGTGTTAGGATGACTTTGCAGAATTTGTCTTTTTCCACTCCCTACATTCCGAGAAAGAAAAAAAAATGGTGTTTTTATATGACCGATAAATTCCATAGTTGGGCAACAAAAAATGTCTTAAATGTAATAATGCTTTTTTGCCCTATTCACTGCATTCAGACCTTGTTCTCGGCAGTGGCGGAGCTAGACTTTTATCCTTGGGGTGGCCAGAGGGTGGCCAAAGCTATTTTAGGGGGTCCATAGACTATGACAATGTATATTTACGAAAAGCATTCAATTGCAATCAAAATCTGTAAATGTTATAATTTTCATATCAAGTACATTTTAAGCACGCATGTGTATGAAATTTGCAGTTTTTTAACAATGTGCAAAATGTACAACATGTAAAAGTAAAAACACAGATGTGCTACTTCTGGCGTATCTTACAATCCTATTGCATATATCTACTGAACTGAACACATTTAACTGAACTGGGGTGAGTTTCCCAAAACGTTCTTAGCGCTAAGTACTTCGTAACCTCGTATGAAATGTACGAGGTTACGAAGTAGCCTACTTAGCGCTAAGAACGTTTTGGGAAACTCACCCCTGATCAGTTTCTGAACGGTGCCTGTAGCATTTCACGTGCGACACTTTTTACTTTCAGCCGGTGTTGTGGGGCATTCCGACAACCCTCGTTTATCCGCATAAAGACGCTACAGATTATATTGTCGATTTATGTTTCTATACATAAATAAGAGCTAGGTTTTAATTATCCATCACAGCAAACTGCATTATCTATGTCCAAAGCCACACTGGCTCAAGGGTGTTGATTATTTAAAATAAAATACACACTGGCTATACGAAGTTCACCTCTGACCACGACTTTGCAGTATTTACAGCAGTATTATGTCTAAATATCTAGTTAGGACAAAACTAGAGTGCTCAATGAACTACGTTATAATCACTGTAACTCCGGCATATCATCTGTAGCGTCTTTATGCGTGTGCAAACGAGGGGACTCGGAATTCGCCACAACACGGAAACATTTCTCCGTCGTGCCTGCTGCTTGCATGTGTTAAATGAAATTGAGCATTGAGTATTATTACCGATTACAAAACGCAACAGGCTCTCAACAAGATGTGCGATGCGGTGACATGTCAGTCATCTGGGGGGGGGGGGCACTTGGGGTGGCCAATCAGAATTCAGGGGGGTCCAGTGCCACCCCGGCCCCTGCTTTGGCTCCGCCTATGGTTCTCGGGATATCTGAATAATGTTCATCAACTATAGCAAATGAGAACATGAGAAAACCATGAGTATATGTGAAATTACTCCATTAAATTACTCCACTGAAATTAAATGTAAATCTGTGTGTTGATTGGAAAGCGTCCATGAGAAAAATGTTTATACTTGTACATTTTATTAATGTAATTCATAAATCTTGTAGGGTGGAGATTTGTAATGAAGCAAAATGTTATTTATAAACAGTCTCCTTAGTGCTCAGTGAATTTACTTCCCTGCTTCCTTCTGTCAAACCAGTTATACACTCTTATTCTCATGCTGAATTTACTCTTGGAGTGTTTGCCCCACCATTTCAATTACCCCTAAATAATTAGTCCATGCCTGTTTATTTATAGGATTCCTTCATGTGTCTATGTGTTACCTTGCTTCAGCAAAGGAGGTTTAGACCCAACATCAAAGGAAGTGTAGCTGTAATCTTCCCATCTGTGGACACTGAACAAGGAAGGTTGTCAGTGGCACAAATTTCATTTCCCCTGTCTTCCCTTGCTCTGTTTCTTTCTCCCTGTTCATTCTCTCTCTCTCTCTCTCTCTCTCTTCTTAGTATCCTGTCCACATTGTTGCCATGGGTACAACATTAAGGGCTCTGATAAGAGGGGTTTCGATCCAAGGTGCATATATTAAAACACAGCTGTGGGCTTCAGATCAAATAAACCTGAGCCAGTGTGTTTGAGAATGAACTGCTTCAAACACATAAACATGGGCATAATTAATGCTCTTAGCATTAGCAACAAGGCCCTGCATGGACTGCCTTTTGTGCTCTAAGGATTTCAATGCACACACTCGTTTGTGAAGCATAAAGCATGCATTATTGTCTGTGGAGTTTCAAAACTGCATTTGAGGGAAGATTTAAAAAATGCTTTTTTATGGACCCCTATTTCACAAAACCTGAAAAATATTGATGGAATATGAAGTTTATAAAAATGAGCTCTGTACCTTTGAGCATCATTCCTGAGTAGGACTATGGTGTTAGAACATTTTATCTTTTAAATCTTTACAACAGGTGCATAGTGTTGTAATCACATACTCATCAGATGAGCTTGGCTGAAAATGTACTTCATCTGTTAATACTACATGATGATTAGTATTCCATGAACAGGGAACCCGAGTTCATAGAATGACCACTGATTAAAGGTCATTTATACAAAAATTAACATAAAATATTGTTAACATGCACAAATGTATCCAATATATATAACTGGACATATATGACTCCATCTTATGTTGCTTTTTTGCCCTTTAATGTTAGTGTGGTATAATTCTGGAAACTAAAACAAGCATTAACATGTGTGTTGTTTTGACCTGATCCAGCTGGTACTGATTCTCAATAGGAACCAGTCAGCATGGTTCTGCTGACACCAGTCCTGAAGCTGCTGTCTTCCACTATCAGTACCTGCTGCGCAGCTTTCCCTCAAATCAACTCAAAGATCCTAATAACAACGTAGATCACATGTCAGACAGGCCTGAACTCATCCACACACATCATGTACAGTGAGAAGGGTGCTTGTGTGAGGATGATGCTAATTAAACACAGAGTCCCAAACGACTTCTCCCGTGGGTTGGTAGTGAATGTCACCTCTCGGGACCGAATCAGAGCGCACCAATGGTGATTCTTGAAGTGGATCAC
Source organism: Brachyhypopomus gauderio (assembly GCF_052324685.1). Classification (NCBI taxonomy): domain Eukaryota; kingdom Metazoa; phylum Chordata; class Actinopteri; order Gymnotiformes; family Hypopomidae; genus Brachyhypopomus; species Brachyhypopomus gauderio. The sequence continues at coordinate 22,658,754 of NC_135224.1, read as the reverse complement.
AAATTTATCGTTGAACAAACTTGAAGTTGATGAATGTCAAAAGTGAGAAGAATTTAAAATAGGATGGACCTCAGCAACAAGCTCAGCAAGAAAGCTTCGGAAACTGTGTATTATATGTTTCTCAGAAGGTGCAGACACATCTGCTGATGTTTTCTGTTTATGTTCATTTAAAGGGGTATAACACCAAGCCTTAGCTGGTCTTAGAGCAGTAATGATTCAGTTGTATCAGTGATTAACTAAACAGTGTATACCCATAAAAGCACTAGGAAAGGATAAAAAGAAAGCATTAGGCCTTAAACGTTTAACTAACTGTATGGAATACACAGATTGACACAGAATATAATATGGATTATATAGAAAGAATATACATGGTTTATTGATGATTTCATTGTATACTGGTTGCACAAAGGATAAAGTTACTTTAATGTGATTATCAAAAGTGAGACTTCATATCTTTGATGGAAATTTACAAACAGGATAGAATGTGTGAAGAAGGGGCTTAGCGTGTCCTCTAACCCTGACTGGATACAAAGTTGCCAGTTCCAGCGATCTTTTCTCTAGCTCTCGTTCAAGCAACTGGTCAATTTGACTACCACGGAGAGACTAGGACTTAGAAGGAGCCATAGGGTGAGGACGTAGTCTCCCTCATACCAAGGCCTAAAAAATACTCTGGCAGTCCTTTGGAAAATCTCACATTTTATCGATTTCTCACATTATTGATACAGTTAGTGCATTGTAAGCATATAAGTTGCCTTGACTAATATTCACACTATTTTCTCTCTCACTGTTGTGTGTAACTATGCATTACTGTGATATTTAATAGTGCAAACAACCATCAGGAGGGACTGATTTTGATGAGTAAGATTAATTGATCTAGGTGAGATAACTCCAGGATAACTTTCTGAGCTCCCTTCCTGATGTGCTTTATGTACAACTAATGTACTGGTGGGAGATCACATTCAACAGATGTAAGAGGCCTTGCACAATTTCTGAATGTAACTGGATCAGAAATTCTTTCTTTACTTCAGCTGTCTAGGTAGATAGGATGGTCACATCCCGAGCAAACTACGGATTATATGCCTAGATATGCTTGTATTTGTATTTGCTGGGAGATAATTGAGAAACATTTGTTATTCACTGATGCATTTAGTGCCCTCTTCAGGCACTGTGGAAAAGGTTTCTTTTTTTTTATTTTCATCACAGCTGATTTCGTCGCCATCTTGATATAAACGTAAACATTGGACCACTCTAGCTTCGACTATTGGGCGAGTGAATGTGAAAAAAAGATCATTAAAAGGGAGGACTATTGTTTCTTGACATTACCATCACACGTGTCTTGAAGATTTTTTATTTTTACACTGGCATGAATGTAAAAGCGGCTACCTTAACCCAAAATATACGTTAACATAAGTGTGTCTCATGAACGGCAGAACAGGTAACGTTGGTCAGCTAAACCTAATTCGCTTGTTAATTGTTTTTTTTTTTTGTGTGTGAACCGTTGCTAATTGTCTTGAACGCGTAAAAATGCCACACGGTTTTGCAGCTGACAGTGCACAGGTAGACGCGGAGGTCGCGGGTAACGGGCCAACCTAGCACGGCCACCTCAGAGCGGCTAGCCGGCCGCGATCAGCGCTAGCTGTATTTACCACCTGTCGGCTCCCATGGCAACTGTACGTTCACTCCAGGTGATGTGGGGCTGCACGTGCACAGGCTCGCGAGCTCAGCCAGGTAGTTAGCCAGCTAGCTAACGGTCAACTCGACCTGACCGACTAGCGAGACCTGCTATTTTTGTCCTGGGTTCAGACCTGCTCTTGTTCCTTTTTATACGTTGGCTAACTGACTGACTATCTGGAGTTCAAATTCTGACAGGCGTGTGACTGTCGTGAACGGTAGACCTACTGTCAGTCTACATACGGGTGGCGGTCTGTGTGATTCTAGCCCACTAGCGTCGGTCTGTCCCCAGGGGAGCCTCTACTTTACACCATGTTACTCTCGATTACTCTCGTTATTCTTACTGAAAGTGACCAAGCCGTTTGACGACTGGGCTGAAACATTGGATATATTAACCAGAGGTGTCAATTCCAGGTTCAGAAAATAAAAGTCCTCACCAGGATTTTGCTCAAGCTTGCTAGATTTTCTAATTAGTACAATCCAGGTAAAATTAGTGGAATCAACACAATCCTGGAAGCCTGAGCAAAATCTTGGTGAGGACTTTTACTTTCTGAACTTGGAATTGACACCTCTGATATTAAACATGCTTTTATAAATAAATAAAACTTTTATTTTAGCTTTGGCATTATTCTTAACGCTCAGCATGTCCATGGTGTTGGGTGATGTGTTCAGTAGACCCTACAACAAGTACACGGTACATCAGCGGATGTAATATTACAACAACATCAGTAGAATTACAAAGCAACATAAACAATACACTAAGGAGTGTTGCACTTTGAGGTAGTATTTCTGTTAACTTACTTAAACTTATTGTGAGCGTGACTGTTATGACAGCAAATATTGACAACCTTCGTTTCTGTTTTGTGTGATATAGTTATGTGCGGGATCATCTTCAGCTGTGTTTGTAATCATTAAGCCTCGTTGTTGCTCAGGGATGGGCAACATTTGGGGAGGAGCGTGTGGAGACTGAGGAGACAACACTGGCTTCGTGGGACAATGGACCAGGAGTATGAGAGACGCCTCCTTAGGCAGATTAATCACCAGAATGTGCCAGAGGACCACCTGACAAAGGTGAGGACATGGACCACTTGGAAGAGCTTCATTTTAACCTAGATTGTTACTAGGCAACTGCATAAAAGCCAGTTTTAGCTCCATGCAAGATCGTAGCACACTTAAATCTTCTGCTGAACTCAGGCCCTGAGGTTTGGATAAGGTAACAGATGAGTGTTCCAGATCACCATGAATTCCCATCATACACCTTTGCTGCCTGATGATAAGTTAACTATTATTCTCCTTGATGACCTGTTCCAATTGTTTTGCTACGCTCCAGTCAGGATATGCTACCTGCAGTCCTGTCAGTGTTAAGTCTGGGGACCGATTCATACCAACTCGCGCTGGGAGCAACTGGAGTGTTAACTTCCATTATGCCAATGTAGGTCACGTGCTACATTTGTTTCACCTGTAGCGATGGACGTTCCAGGTTCTGAAAGTGAAATCCTTTCCTGGATTTTGCTCAAGCTTGCTCAATTATTCTTACTAGCACGTAGAATAAGATCATTTTGCATCACTGAGTTGATTTCACATAAAACTTCCTGGCTTGGACTAAGTAGAAAATCAAGGAAGCTTGAACAAAATCCTGGGGAGGACTTTTACTTTATCACCATGGCGTGTCCATCGGGTTGCATGTAATAATGTACAACTAAGAATTTCTTACAGAAAACTACCCTGTTTATTTGTTTGTTTGTTAATTTATTGATTGTTTAGGAAAACTGCTGGTCGCCGAGCCAGAATCAGAGGTCAAAGGATCCAAGTGCAGATACGGGAAAGGGTAATATTTCTGTTCTGAGGAATCATCTCTACTTCAGTTGGGAAGTGTTATATATTGTAAAACAGTGTGGCTTTCTAACTCCCAAACACTGTTTCAAGATAGAAAGGACAGGTGTGACTCTAGAGCTGCAGTCATGTCTTAACTCTTGATTGGTCTGGACAGATGCGGTGGCTTATGCCGCCCTGCTGCGGAACGAACTTTTGGGGGCAGGCATCGAGACGGTGCCCGACCCTCATACGGACGACCGACGGCATGCCATCCTCACCCAGGACACACACAGCCTATTTAGGGTGTGTACCGCTCACAATCATACACACACACACACACACACACACACACACACACACACACACATTCCTCTGACAGATCAGAATCTAGTTAGTGTTGTCATTCTAGCATAACTCTTAACTACCCCTATTAGATGTATTATAAAACGACACTAATAGTAAATAAAAATCTATAGCCAAAAATTAGCATAACACAGTCAAAGGTATGTACCTGTTTCTATGTAATAATGTCGGCGTTAGTGTTTTAGTTCGGACTGTTCCATTAAGCATAGAAGGTTAATTTTTGACATTAGCCACAGTGGAGAGGTCACTGTAAACTTGCATCCTCTTGTCTGTCTCCGTCAGTACACCGTTCACACAAAGAGAGTGCCTTTCCACAGTGGCAACGAGGTCTCCCCATATTCTCTCTCTCCTCTCAGCAACAAAAGGTACGGCGCCCCCATCAGGCCAAGCATGGAACTGGGTGGCTTGTTTCTCCCCAGTGAATGGCTTTCTTTTGTGAGCCCTGCTGTCATTCCACAAGATAGAAGTGATTATTTGTTAGCATCGAAGCCCCCCCCCCCCCCCCCCCCCCCTTTTGTTATACACACAACCGTATGTGTCTCAGCAGGTGTGTGTGTGTGTGTGTGTGCCCGTCCATCTGTCTATCTGCAGTCACAAGCTGTTACGTTCACCACGAAAGCCAGCACGGAAGATCTCCAAAATCCCCTTCAAGGTGCTGGATGCCCCAGAGTTGCAGGATGACTTCTATCTGAACCTGGTACGCTGCTCTGTGCTGGTGTGTGTTACAGCTGCCAAGAATATTAGCTTCATAATAATTATTATTAATAGTAGTTGGTCGTATAATGCTTGCATATATATGATTTCTATTATAATTGGTTGAAATCTTGCAGAGCAACTGTAGCACATGATATCTGTCGGTGTGCTGTTTGTGGACAGGGCCTTCAAATATTTGAATGATGCAAACCGTTAGCAATGGCTTGTGATGTCTTTCTTCACCTTGGCATGTAGGATGTTTGTTTTTCCAGTATATAGCAGCGGTTTAGAAAAAGGATCGTCACTGTACTGTTCTTGTCATTTTATCGACCAATGATGCAGTTGAAAAAAATAGTGAATAAAAGCGCATGTCATTGTTGTACATAATGATGTTTCGGGTATAGTTTTGTTCTGTGAAAATGAGCAGTTGTTGTGTTCTGTGGTGTGAACAGGTAGATTGGTCTGCTGGGAACCTGCTGAGTGTTGGTCTTGGGGCCTGTGTTTATCTGTGGAGCGCCTGTACCAGCCAGGTAGGTGTGTGTGTGTGTGTGTGAGGGAGAGAGAGAAGGAAAGCAAGATGGTGTGTAGATATTTGAACGTTTTCCCCTGCACTAGTGGACGTTTCCCCATTACTCTGTGCCACCACCTCCTTGCAGGTGACGAGGCTGTGTGATTTGTCCGTAGACGGTGACTCCGTGACCTCAGTCTGCTGGAATGAGCGGGTGAGTGGTGGCCCGTTTCTCCTCGACCCGCGGGGTAACCTTCCCGCCCGTCCTGCAGGACGCCACCTTGTGTTCCGGGGCAGTAACCTTCAACTGCTGCCCTGCTTTTCCTAGGGGAGCTTGGTTGCGGTGGGAACCCATAAAGGTTTTGTGCAGATTTGGGATGCTGCTGGAGGGAGGAAGCTGACCAGCCTGGAGGGTCACTCGGCCCGTGTGGGTCTGTATCAGTGCCAGCGGTTCCACTGACACCACCATTTACCTACAATACACGTGGCTCCAATAACCACAAAAACACTCATTGGCAGAAATGAGTTAGAATTGTGATTCACCCCTGCAAGGTTGTTACATGTATAGAAGCAGCTTCAGTGCCCCAAGCCAGTTTTATAAAGAGCTTTTCTCTTCAACATTTTCTTTCAAGGTCACGGTTGACGTCTTAAGCACTTAACCAGACATTTTCCCGGGTTGTGAAAGTCCTCCTGCTCTGTGTGCTCGCAGGGGCGCTAGCGTGGAACGGAGACCAGCTGTCCTCGGGCAGCCGGGACCGGGTGATCCTGCAGCGGGACGTGCGCACGGCGCCCCCTGCTGAGAGGAGGCTCCAGGGCCATCGGCAGGAGGTGTGCGGCCTGAAGTGGTCACCTGACCACCAGCACCTCGCCTCCGGAGGGAACGATAACAAGGTGAGGTCGCCCTGCGGGACACGGCACGCTCGCGGACCTCGTGACCGGTTTGTCGCAAAGTGAGTTGCGTCAGCACCGTATTCTGAACGCCCGCACACAGTTTCCCCCCATTTTTGTGCCTCCTTTGCTCGCTTCTTAGACATATTTCCTATTATTATCCGACTCTGCTGGAGATTAAACTATCGTGGTGTGTATAAACGCTAGCACGGCTACTTGTGCGACTGGGTTGGTGTCTCTCTGCTGCCCCCTAGCTGCTGGTGTGGAATAGCTCTAGCCTGCTGCCTGTGCAGCAGTACAGCGAGCACCTGGCGGCGGTGAAGGCCATCGCCTGGTCACCGCACCAGCACGGCCTGCTGGCCTCCGGAGGGGGCACGGCCGACCGCTGCCTGCGTTTCTGGAACACGCTGACGGGGCAGGCCCTCCAGAACACCGACACGGGTTCGCAGGTCTGCAACCTGGCCTGGTCCAAACACGCCAACGAACTGGTGAGCATTTCCCAGAAGCCCTTTGTGTTTGTCGGACTAGTTGGGCTTGCATTTTGGCTTTGTCAGCAGGGCTGCAAAAAATAAAAGGTGAAACGATAAAATTAAATCGGACAATCGTTTGGCTTTGGGCATCAAAAGGCTTCGGCTGTGGGTGTCTTGCAGGTCAGCACGCACGGCTACTCGCAGAATCAGATCCTGGTGTGGAAATACCCCTCACTCACGCAGGTGGCTAAGCTGACCGGACACTCTTATCGTGTGCTATACCTGGTGAGGAGTGACTTTAGTCACCGTCCGACTAAAGTTATATTAAAAGCAAACGATTGTTTGGTTCTCGTATTTGAAAATAACCAAATGTGAGAAAGTAAATATCGATCAGACTGACCATTTTCAGTACAACCACATTTCTATAGCAACCGAATAAGAGTTAAAGGAACCCAAGTAATTCCTGGGATCCTTTAACCCATTGCATCACTTGCCTTTATTTCACTGGGACCAGTGGCATTGTAATGTGAAGTAAGGGGAAATTAGATCTTGTATTCAGCATCTTCTCCTGAGGTCCTTGGGGAGCTCATGGCTGTGTAAGGAGTCCATTTCAGGCACCCCGAGTGAAGATTGTGCATGTGTGTCCTCAAGGCCGTGTCCCCAGACGGCGAGGCAATCGTGACTGGAGCAGGAGACGAAACACTACGGTTCTGGAACGTCTTCAGCAAAACGCGCTGTACCAAGGTCAGGCACACGCAGCACGCAGACCACGCAGCCATCCCATAGGTCTGATCCCAGATCAGCCTGCACGTAGAACTGACGGTCATCGAGCGGCTCAAAGCTTTCTTGACCTCAAAGTATGTTTTCTAGCTGCGAAACCGCAAGATAAATCGGTCCCTGTGTACTAGTGTTTGTGTTCGGTTCTGTATTGTTCAACACGCTTAACCTCTTCCATGTGCCGTTGTCCCCTGCCCCCGCCCTTTCAGGAATCCAAGTCAGTGTTGAATCTGTTCACGCGGATACGGTAATGACGGTGGAAGCCTGAGGACGAGGAAGTTTTGATCCGAACGTCACACGACTCGCCCGTGCAGCAGGAACGCCACACCCACCATTTCTTACCTCTCTTCCGTTTTTATAATTTCCTGCTGGGGATTCGGTCTCTCCCCACACCTTCCAAAACATTGTCTTTCATTGTCTTTCGAAAGCCACACCCGATGACTGAGTTCCTGATAAATTAACGTTCCGTATTCCTTATTGTATAATGAAGTCCAAAAGGATGTGGTGTTATATATATATATATGTAAAGAGAAATGGTTTAACTATATGCTTATATGGTTTAACTATATGCTTATATGGTTTAACTATATGCCTGTTATAATGGTCATGGATCATAAGGCTGTTATGCAATGGCCCATTCTGATATTTTCAATATTTTGTATGTGCATATGAAAATGAGATCATGTTATCTGACAGATAACCATATGGAATAAACACACTACTGCAGTATCATTAAGTATTTTATGAATTTAGGAAAGATGAATTACAATGCTGGTTACTGCTTTATTAATTCTTTGTTAGGATTACATTTACAATTTACAGGCACCTGAGAACAGCACTTCCTGTTATGACCAATCCATCACACGGCTACACTGCAATCATGCCACTCTGTTTTTAAAAACCCGCTTTGAACAAGTGTGAAATCGTACACGTCTCAGTCCTGCCAGGTACCTCTGTGTGTTCGGTGTCTCATTATGAGACACAGTCTCTAACCCCAATGAGGCTTTCAGGCTGTTTAGTAAGTTGTGGCCAGCTCCATTCCTGGTACACCTCGACACGTTAGGGAAAACTCCTTAACGATGTCCCTCATCCTCCATTTGCTGACTTGTTCCCTGAGGAGGGGCATAAATGGACCTGTGAGACACCTGTGGTGCAACCTGCAGTATTAGCACCCTAATCCCACCTAATCCCACCTTAATCCCTTCACCTTGGGAGAGCACACCAATAACTAAAATACAAATATGTTTTATGGTGTAACTTCAGATATGGCCCAGATGAATGAAACTGAGTGTTCGATCATTCCTTATTACTCCTATTCAACTAAGCAAACGTAGAGCTGGTGATGGAATTTGGAGTGTCATTGGCAAGCGAGTATAACTGTTGGATCTGTTGATATTGAGGAAATGATATCAAAATGAGTGGCATTCAAATGTCAACAAGGTGTTTGTAAAATTTCAGGAATAACCTGAAACCATTAACAAAATACTAAAGCTTCCTACAGTATTTCTCTGCAAATGAAACGTATTCCTTTATCATTATTTTGACTCCACTGCACCAGTGGGTCTGTGCCACTATCATGAAGCAGTGGTGTGTATAGCCAGGCTTCACCTGAGGACCTGCTGGCAGAAGCGATCTTTCTGCTGCGGCCCGAGGAGGGCACTGGGGAAGCCGTGCGGCAGGAGGGCCTCTCGGAGCTGGGCCGGCAGCAGGCCGGAGCAGTGGCGACCCAGGGAGAAGACCACGTCGGCCAGGAGCTCCAGGAGGCCGACCGGGGCCTGGCCACCCATCGCCTGGACAGAGACCACAGTCGCTCGCGTTGGTGCCGGTGCCCCATCCCCAGCAACAGAAGCACAGAGTTCCCAGAATACCACTACGGCGCTTTCTGTTATATGGTGTGTAGACTGTGTAGGGATTGTGGTCTTTTATTTTGGGATCAGTTTATAACATTTATTACTCTGTTGTAACTAAATACAGCCTAGTAAAGGCCCAGTTTTGATCAGGGTGCAACTCCGAGTTCAACGGCTGACTGCAAAAAAATGAGTTCTTCAATCCTTCCTGAACCTGTTGTGAAGCAACACACGTTTGTTGAATTTCTGGGTAAAGTGTCATAATGGATATGTTCTCACTTCCAGCAGGGTGTGGAGGAGCAACGTGCCGTCCTCCTCCAGCACCTCCATCACCGCCGGGACGTCCTCACAGTGGGAGATCACTTCAGTCTGAACAGAACCACACAGAGGAGACGTAAGGGAGACTCTTTATTCCTCTATTTACCTGTTCTAGGCTTAAGTCAGTAACAACTGCTCATTTGTTAAATATCACCGATATCATCACTAGAACCAAATGTTCGTTTAGCTACTGACGAAAAGGAGATTCTGGATTTCCCACCAACGGACTTACAAATAAAAGACATGTTGACTTCAGTGTGGGGGCCTCTGGGAATTTGAACGCTAAGATTCCTACAGAGACAGCGGCACCAGATTAGAATGCAGGACAAATGTTGGGTGCGGTTTGATTAATCTGAAATGTTCGACAAGAATCGTGCCAGTCAGTTGCTCACCACAGTAGAATACAACTTTGATATCAAGACCCTTTGAAAGATACAGATCTGGTTTTCTTTTCAAAACCTGCAACAGAAAAGAAAATTTTTACAGGGCAAAAAATTAAAGAAAAACAATCAAAGTAAATCAAATCAAATTCCTCATGAAATACTGCCTGCTTTTTAATCATTTTAAATCTCCCAATTAAAAGATGGTTAAGATTATATTTTTTTAGTGGTAAATGTCTCATTGAGACTAAAGTAAAACACACCTGTACATGAAGCTGCATAAATGAATCAACCATATCAGGATAGTCCCTCACACCTGAAACATGTTTATCACATTATAATGCATGGCATGTCTCAAACGTTTGTCACTAGATCAATAATAACGTTTTGATTCTAGCAGCCTTACCACGCTGAAAAACAGACATGGTGATATTGGTGATGACCTCCAAAAGGGCAGCGATTGGTCGGAAGTGCTCCTTCTCACCAGCAAATACACAAACCAACTAAGATAAAGACAAATTATCACTTCTTCCATGTCATATTTTGCAAATTAACTAATTGATTAAAGTTTTCAAACCAACTATCACTGCCCATACTTATATTAAATGTTCATGTTTACATTAGTACAATTAAGAGGACGAATCTTTACATTCTTATCCAACCTGTCGTGTGAGGTCCAAAACCGAGGCTTGTGGGTAAACACTGAACAGCTGACCAATCAGCTCACAGAGCTGGGGGACAAGGGGGGCAAAGCCACAGTCAAGGGTCCTCACTGACTTCTCAAACATGGCGCATGCAGCCTGTGAAGAAACAGTAGTACATCTACAGATTGAAACACGAACACACACACACACACACACACACACACACACACACACACACTTACCCCCACCACCTCAGTATCTTTCAGCCACTTGCTCAGCAGGGTCTGAATGAGGGGAAACACTTGCTGCAGCACAACTACAACCTAATAGAACAGGCCAAATAAACAATTACAGATTAGCATTGTTTAATATGCCTGCCTGTGCAACCCTTCAGGCCAATTGTGTAAATAATTTTTAATAGTGAAAGCTACTTTATATCTATAAAAATTCTCTGTCCTGGCTTCAAGATGGTGGAACGATCTTCCACTAGCTGTTGGGACTGCAGTGTCTGTTTGCCGTCTTCAACCGTAGACTGAAGACTCTCCTGTTTGTTGAGTACTTAAATGAGCACTAACACCACAGATAGCACTTGTTGTCCTTGTACTTTACACTGTATGTTTATTTACAGTATGTCTGTTTATTTATTTTCTATTGTTTTTTTTAATTCCTCTTAAGTTGAGCCTGTGTTTATTTGCAATACTAGGTAATGGCATTTATTCCTGTAGTTTAGTAGTAGTTCAAGGGTATGTTGAATTCTGGCCTATCTACGGTATTGTCTAGGATGCATTCAGTGAACAGATGACAAAGCATCTCTCTGGATAAGAGTGTCTGTTAAATGCCCAAAAATATAAATGTAAGTTTGTTGTGACTGGCTACCACAGATACACCTCAACACACGAGTTCAGCTCTTTGTGTATGACTTGAACTTCCGCAGGTTACAGCATGGCAAAAAAACACTACAAAGGTTAACTTAAAATGATCCGCTCAAGAGTTTTTGTTTTGAACTTCAGGAAACTGAGGCTCATCCAGTGATGCTTTGCCCACTAAATCTAACACTCTATGGAGATCAGCAGTGAAGTCAATGTGTTGATGTCTACTATATCCAGTGTTGCCCACCGGGTTGCCGTGAGGCTGGGTTGGGCCGGCACCGCCCCTCTCTGACCCATCGCCTCGTTTGTTCAGGTCCAGTGTGGAGAAGAGGCCAGTGAGCAGGCCCACAACATGCACGACAGACGGCTTACAGGCCAGATCGGGCTGGGGGGGGACACAATTTTACGGTCATAAACCATCTGATGTCGAACAAGTAAAGTCTGTGCATTGTCTTACCGTCTGTTTGGTTAGAGTGTCCAGCTCCTGGATGTGGGGGGAGAGAAGGGGGAGGAGCTTCCCCAGAACCTCCTCATCTGGCAGGGCAGAGAGCAGGTAGCCCAACGCCTGCATGATCCAGACGCTTTGGGTGCTCTGCAGGAGTATATAACACGGTCTTCTCCGTTACTTAACCATTGACTAATACAGCTTTGGCCATTTACTTAATCTGTGTCAGTGTTTTCAAATCATCAAAGCACTTGTCCAGTCTGCATGATTCTTCTGTTTCAGGTCCAGCAGATCAGAGCCAGGTCATCATGGGCTACGGAAAACTATTCGCTAATTCAGACGCGCTGCTATCTGCGCTATCACAGAAATGCACACTGGCGGAGAGTCCCTGGAGTCCTGGTTAGGAACCACACCTCCAAGTCGTCTTCTGACACATATCAACGCAACTGTGTGGACATACAGTGCGGATCACGGGGGGCGAACTCACCTTATGGGTCCGTTTGATAAGAGAATCCTGTAATGGAGAAGACCACAGTATGACTGAGTCCAGACCGAACTGTTGTTCCTTAAGCGAACATCGTGGACCTTCATACCTGCGAGGCCGCCAGAATGTCGTCCGCGTGGGGGCAGAGGTCACACCGACACTCACGGCAGAGCCTCTTGAGGGTGGAGACAGTGGCCACGGAGAGGTCGGCGCGGGACAGAGCCTGCAGGACCATATGCAGGACGGTGGGAAGCAGGAGGGAGTGGTCTGCCAACCACTCTGCCAATGACCCTACAGGTACACAGGCACAAAAACACACGGGTTCAACGACATTTGAAACGGCATCTTAAAACAGCAAACTTCGTAGTTTACATGCAACATGCCTACTGGGTGTCTAAGTGCAGTACCTATGGTAAGCATGATGGTCTCTGCAAGTTGAATGTTGTTAGCGGTGATTAGGGGGATGAGGCCGATCAGGCCAGGAATGACATCTGAGTAACCGACGTCTACTGTCTCAGCTACAGATTGAAAGCCAAACAGCAGAGCCTCTATATCCTCCATGAAAGACAGAGATGGCTTTTACAATGCTATTACAATACTGCTACAATAACCATACACGATGCATTTCCAATTTGCATTAACAGAAGGTGGATCTTCAGCTTTGTTGATTTCAGATTCCAAAAGTCACACTGCATGTAGACACCGTTATAGAGACGCCATTAAAGTGACCACCCGATAGCCGTGATGGCCCTGAGCTACGTCTCACCCTCCAGCTGCACTGAGAAGAAAGAGATGCTGAGAGACACTGACCTGCCATGAGGAGGAAAGCGTCTTATCAGTCAGCAGGGCACCAAGTTTATCATACAGGTTACGGAGCAGCTCGGGGCCCAGCAACTCATACACGTACATCAGAGTGTCAGAAATGTCAACTCTGCAACCCAACAAACGTCATTCTCAACTGCAACAATAGATTTGTACGTCTAAACATGACTAAAGCTTACTGTATATACAGTAATAATATACCCTGAAGTGAAAGAGTGTTGAAAGGATTTTTTAAAAAGACGGTGAACTCATCAAACAATGGAAACCACCGTGGTGGGATTTCCACCTGTAGGTCCTGAACTGCTCCTTGTCGTCGGCGGACCACGAGGTGTGACCCTCCTCACTGGGGAACCGAGCCTTCTGCAGCAAGATATCCACCAGCTGGAGGTAAACCGGTCTGTAAATCCGCAGGTAGAAGGTCTGTTTCTCCCTATCCAGTGAAGAGATATCATCCTGCAATGCAAAGACCAACCTTGGCTCTGAGTGAATACGCTGCTTTTTACTGGCGGTGTTCTAGATGGTGTTTAGAGCACAAATCTAAGCTTGAAATCTGAGAGCTCTCATTCAAAGAAAACATTGTGGAAATAAATTAGTATACTAGTATGCACAAAAGTTGTATGGCATTGGTCTATGCACAAGTTCCCTATTAAGGATTGTACCTGTAGGGTGTACCAGAACGTAAGAGTGAGAGAGCTGGAGGTCTCGTCTACAGGGTAGTGCCCCGGGATACTGGTGCAGGACAGAATCATACTGACCAGAGCCTGGAAACCCTGCCAGTGCTCAACCTTCTCCAGCAGAGTCCTGACAAGGACATATACATCCATAAAACACGACCCTTTCATTAAGACGTTACTACGTCATTATGTCTAGGTTATCAAATGGCGCTGTGTCTAACTTGCAGTGTGTTTCCCCCAAAGCAACAGCAATGCGGCAGATTCCATGAGATGTCTCCATGTCTCTGTCCTCCACTGCTGTCTTTAGCTGCTCCTGGAGACCCAGCACCAGAGGTGTTATCTTCAGCAGCGTGTCAGCAAACCTACACATTCACAGTGATTCATATTAGCAATAGCAGTTCTGTCCTAGTACTCTAAAGAACCTGAGGGTAAATTATCACCTTCACTGCAGGTGTTCTGAATTATACCATAACCATCAAATCCCCAACCATAACACATCAGTCCCAAAACCTTCTCTGTGCCACACCTCTGGTAGTCTCTGGTAGAAAGGGCGCTCACGATGGTCTCCACGGCCACGTCGAAGAGCCTGGGCTCCTTGAGAAGTGCGAAACTGTCCTGCAGCAGGTCCTCACTTTTGCTCATGTCCACGTCCAGCGCCAGCCAGGACGCCACGCACCGCAGGGCCCGCTCCTTCGCCCGGCCTTCCCCGCCCTCCTGGCCCAGCAGCAGATGGAGCACAGGGCACAACGAGCTCCACTCCCCGGCCAGGGCAGCTCGAAGCTGGGCCTGCCGCTCAAGCGGAAGTCCCCTGCTCTGGAGCTCCTCCGGGAGGACGGTCAGAACCTCAAGCAATGCCAGGCGCCGGGCGTCAGCCTCTGCCGCCCCCCCGTCCCTGCTCTGGAATGCCAGCAGGATGTCGGGGACCGCGGTCGGCCAGCTGTCCTGGACAGCATGAAGGATCAGAGAGGCGAGGGCCACAGAAAGACGCGTCAGAACCATCTTGGGCCCGCAGGCGAACTGGATCACCTGGGCGACGAGCTGGGAGCGGAGGGACTCACGCTGCTCGTGGGGCAGGTCGGACCACTGCAGGGTGATCTTAGTGTGAAGCGTGCTGGCCCCAAAGAACTGGATCTCTGGCACCTGGAGCAGGTGTAGGGGAGAGTTGGGTGTTCATGCTGGTACATCATGATGATGGAAACTAAATGATCAAGTTCTAAAAGCTTGTAGCTGTCAGCACCCACCTTACCAGGGCTCAGCAGCGCCCAGCTGAAGTGCCACGCCTGTGGGGATGCCTGAGCCCGTGTCAGCCACTTTTGAGCCACGCTTTTTTGGGCCATGTCTGGGTCGTAGTACAGCTGTTGGAGAGCCTGGGCAAGATAGCAGCAGACATCTATTCAGCATTTGGGCCGTGCTGTGTCTAAACTACACACACATGCTCCATGTCAGTTGCCAAGGATACAATTGGAATCGGAGGGGGATGCCAACCTAACTGCACATGCTACCAGTTATTATTAGTATGTGATAGCGTACCAAGGGTATCGAGTTTCACTTATACCCCCCCAAGTGTCCTATATTGACCTTAGCTTTAGACAACAAATACCTCAGGAATGCATCAGACAAGTGTTGTTGGCAACAAGTTTGAAGATATGGGACGTTTAAGAATAAATTGTGTTTCAGACAAAAAAGGCAGATGTTTTAGGGCATATGACCTATAGCACTAGCCTATAAATGGCTCAACGAATTGCCGATAGAATCGACAGATCAACCTTTAAAATAATACAGACAAAAACACCTAACTCAACGGGAAAAAGCAAAGCACTAGAACAATCTTCGCGCAAAGTGCTAATAATCTGTCGACAGACTGATATGCAGTAAACAATTTGTTTGGATTCAAGCACTGAAGGAATAAACCGTTTAATAGTGTAAATCAGTTGGACTTGTCTGATCCTACCCTCTCCACTGCATCCACCGTAAACTCCGCCGAGTCTGACAGCTGCACCAGGTCTGCCGACATGTTCTGTTTGATACTTTCAACCCTTAGATGAATCTATGATATTTAAGCGGAATACATCATTTCGCCCTTGCTGATTTAAGCGTGCCTTTATCTGTCTGTGCACAGTGGGGTTGTGAGGGTGGGGATACGTGCATATGAGGGGGTGGGAGAGAGAACACGTAAACCCAACCCATCCAGCGCACGTGGGTTCCGCTGAACGACACTTCGTCGATGCTGAATCGCACATTGCATGCGTTTATTTTGGAAGGCAACCGATTATTGGAACCACCCTTATCTGGCGCACCGGCAGTCTCGAGACGTGTCACTGAAACTTAGGAGAAGCTCACGTGCGCGATCAAACACGCCTCGCACGCTCGAGCTGCCTGGAGTGGGAGCCACGCCCTCTTTTCCACACCCCAACCCCGACGGATATTTTTAGAGATGATGTGCGCCGTGAAGAAACGGAACGGAACGGAGATCATTATCACCGAGGGCCAGGAAGACTTGGGCAGCAGGTCCTCTCCTTAAACATACAATGAGGACTAGGATGGATGTTGTTATATGGACTGTCGCCTTTCTTAGCAGCGCGCTCAACCTGAAGGGTAAGAGAGTCCCTTCACCTCTTAAACAATATGTTTGTGTATTTTGGGATTTTGCACCAGCAAAACAAGATTTGTGGTAAAAGGCATTCAGGCTTAATGGTGCATTGTTGTTTCCATGACGTTAATATAACAATACACTTGGTAGACAAATGGTATAATAATAATAATAATAATAATAATAATAATAATAATATAATAATAATGCCAACATATACTTGCATATATCTATGTACATTATATATATATATACATCCTTATTTATATATGTATAAAGTATATAAAGTATAATATGTATATATGTGTATATGTGCAAGTATATATTAGCATTATATTATATATTAACATAGTATTTGTAATATTAAAGTGCACATTGCTGATTAGAGACTATGGTGTTTATTAGGACACCTTAGACACATTAGGACATAAATTTGAGTAATTAGGATGTAAAATATTAAAACTTGAAGGGCAGAGAAGATTTAATTATAGCTGTGATCATTTTATTGGACTAAAAACGATTTTTAAAATGTCTTTTAAGTAAAACGTATTCTATAGAATATGTGCAATTAAAGTATAAAAACATCTTATCACTGAAATATACTTGACTTTTAGTTAAAAAAAATTTACCTGATACCAAATTCCTTTATTATATATTCACACCAAATCTAACAGTCTTGTTCTTTTTCAGGACTCCCCCAGAATCTGTTAATTAGCTTCTTGAAGTGAGAACTTCAGTTTGGGACTTGATTTGAAATTCATGTCATGCACTTCAGTTTGTGTTAATGAAGACAGCCTGACGCTGAATATTTATCAGTGTGATCTATGGCCTTAATTCTTTTTTAATGTAATCTTTTTATCTTTTTAATGTAATCTCTCTAACAAGAGTTGTGCAGATAATTTTTCCTTTCTGGCTTGTTTGTCCCTTTGCACTTCTGAAGCAGTTAAAGGTCACAGGTGCTTTGTACTTCCTGCTCAGATTCATTGCCAACCACTGAAAGCGCACTGAAAGGCACTGATTTGAAAGCACACAAGGATGAAATGTTTTAAATCCACCGCTGACAAAGAACATTTCTGTGTCACATTCACTAAAAGCAAACAATTATTTCAGTTAGATCACCAAAATTCTGAAAACTGGGGAAAAAAACCTCGTTCTTATATTCTTTTGCTTCATGTAGGTGAATTTAGCCCTGCCCCCGGCTCACCCCGAACTGACGTCATCGCCACTCACCCCCGTGTGACCCCGCATAATACTGCTGCAGAGGCCGAGACCACTCGGGCCCTCGTGAACGTCTTCTATCCTCCTCAAGCTGACACCTCGCCCACTGAAGCCACAGGCCCCTCCCCCCCACCAGAGCCTGTCACCACACACGGCACCATCCAGACACACGCCACTCCTTCCCATTCCAAGAAGTGCCAGTTGCCAGGACGCCTCACCAGTCCTAACGCAGTGCAAGGTAACCGCTCGGAGATTATCCTCAGCAATGAATTGTTTTAAGAGTCCTTACCACTGAAAATCAGAGAATTTGTTTTTATTGGAGTCTAGAGTGTCTTTCAGCCCCCTAGCCTACATTAATACACTGTAAAGCAAGTCAAAAATATTACTGACAGTAAAATAATAATTGGCCTATATATTATTATTATTATTATTATTATTATTATTATTATTATTATTATTATTATACAGTCAGAGAGCATTGACTGCATGCATGATCCTATATTATTTTACTTCAATTCCTTTTGAAGGTAATTTGTTCTACCGTAAAAAAGACAGACACACTGAACACCTGACCTACTGAACACCTGACTTACTGAACACCTGACCTACTGAACACCTGACATACTTAACCATTGACACACTGAACACCTGGCACACTGAACACCTGATACACTGAACACCTGATACACTGAACACCTGACATACTGAACACCTGACATACTGAACATGAACTGACTGTCTCACAACTTTCATGACTGTTGGTTTTGCACATTCTCCCAATATGCTTTATGGACCTACTAGTCATGATGAAACACTGTTAGATGCCCAGGCACATGGCTGTGTTTGGCTGAGGTTTGTAAATATTAAAGTGTTTATCATTAGCAGATTGAGAACCTTTCCATATTTAGCATGGCTAGATTTCTTCTCTCTTGGTATACTCTGGCTCAGTGTCCAATCTGTTTCCATGCAGTTTGTGTAAGACATCCAATCATTGGTTGCTTTCTTAATATACGAATACGGTGGGCTGGAAATTTGTTGGTGGCAAAACTTTGTTAATCATTCCGCAATGTTGGCATGTGTAGAATCTCCACCAGCACTCTTGTACTCAGTACAGCTGTTGGTGTGCGTCCTGGGGAAACACACCCATGAACCTGATGCTGTAGCACCTTGCTCTACCTTCTCTACCAAGTGAGCTACGTTAGCATTAATGGTGTGTCAGTTATTGTGTCACCTTGAGGTATACACCTACCTCTTCTACAGGATCTTCCAGGCTCAGTGAGGAACATCTGACCTCTTCCACTCAAGCCACTATTACCACCTCTGAGGCAGTCTCCTTGGTTCCTTCAAGTTCTCCATCTGGCCCAGCTTCAACTCTGATGGCCCTCACAGAGGACCCCCAGACCACTGGACCTGCTCCCTTGGAGAACTTCAAAGAGGACACACCCTCCGAACTTGATGTGGGGGACGAAGGTTTGTGAAAAATGTCTAAAATATTTTGTTGATTGGCCTTGGCATTCACTCGTGTTTAGACAATTACAGAAGTTGCCGTCTTTTATAATGATTTATCTATTTTGTGTGAACAGAGGGCAGGGAATTGTATTATTTAATGTAGGTACCTTGTCACAATAGATGTACATTTGTGGTTTACTGACACCTACAATATAGAGATTTGTAAGCAATATGTAGGTCATGCAGTATTGGTTTAAAGTTTCTTAAGTGAAACTAAATGAGTAATTAGTACCTAGTTATTGATTAGCATGTAATTCTAGTATTGCCCCAAGCCATTTCCTGCCTGTCGAGACTGGGCACTACATATTGCATTTCTTCTCCAATGTTTCAGTCTCGGGCGGAGGACCTCCTGCCTCCCCTCTGGACCTGCTCCTTACCGGGCTGGTCTCCATCTTCATCATCAGCACAGCTTTGCTGTCCATCATGCTCTTCCTCAGGTTTCGCCGGCAAAGCCAGCATCCGGAGTTCCATCGACTTCAGGACCTGCCTATGGTGAGTCTAGAGGTCCAACTCTTCGGTGCTCTGGGGTAGAACACAGATGAAGAATACAGTACTAATGTAGAATTCGGTACTTACCATCAAAGGTATAAGAATATAAAGTAATATAATTGACAACAGGCTCGAGATATTTCTTCTTGATCTTCAGATCGGTCCGTTGTTCAAGCTTATGTGTTTGCGCGATGATGCAAAATCTGTTTTATTTTCTTCCCCACAGGATGATCTATTGGAGGATGCGCCGTTGTCAAGATACACATATTAAGACGCGATGCTCAGGGCCACCACTTTCTGATTGGATATATGCAGGTCAGAGGCCACCTGCCGCTAGGATTGATTCAAGACTGAACCTTGAAGCATAAAAACGCCACAATCTGAACAGGTCAAAACTGCTACTGCTGACTTATATTGGTTTTCCCAAAAGGACCCTCATCATCAGGTCTTACGTTAATGAAGTCTGATTGATTTAAGAGTTATCAGGTGTGGGGACCTGGAATGAACAAACTCACTTAGAGCCCTCCCAAAGAGTGGGTGAAATTCCTTGTTTTCTCTGAGATGTTGAAAGTATTATTACAACTATAATTGACCAGTTGTTAATTGAGATGCCACTGTGGTGTCAGGAATTTATTTTCATTAGTAGAGAATGTTTTGCTAAATCTTTTTTGTACAATTTTGTGTTGGTGAATGAAGAGGTGAAATAACTATCCTCTAGAATATCTAGAGGACTTATTTGTATTTTCCAGTTTATTTGAAGGTAATTTTTCAAATGTATTATCCTTTAGGACTCCAATATAACAATTCAGTGATGATGAATAGATCTTTTTTGACGTATTAGTGTTTTAAAATTCTTGAATTTAACGGTAATGTCGATTTACTGTTTAATTAACTAAAATTCCAAAATTAAATGTGATGCAATATATTGTGGTTAAAATAGTGCCTATTGTATATATTGTGCCAAATATACTATATTGCAAATCATGGTAGCACTATACTGTATTGCCTAGCGCTCTGTAGATCACAGAAATCAAAACAATGTGTGAGAATTTTAAGTAATAAAAATATTGTATAAAGTGTTCTAAACTGAGACTAGGCAGTTTCGTTGTTATCCAGTGAGGGTATACTGTAATGGCGGCAGTGACGGTGTGAGACCAGGGGTTTGTTTGGACGCACTAACAGCTCGTGGTGCTTTAAGAGAGAGTCTTCACTGTCGTCTTCCAGTCTCAGCGAAGTGAACGCGTAGCATCGACAACAGGAACCTTATATAAAGACTAGCGTGAGGGAAAATGATGAAAGACAAGTGAATGGAATGTTACAGTGTGGCGATGCTGAGAGAGGGCGTGGCCGTCGGAGTGGGCGTGTCTCTGCGGTGCTGGGACCGACACACCATGCAATATTCCACACTAGTTTACATGTTTCTTTCTGAACATAGGAAGAATCCTTAAGTCTACTGTCCAAGTTCTGGACAGCAATATCGAATGATGTATTTCATCCCACAGTCAACTACAACAAAATATTTCAGTGTTTTAAAAGACTTTAATAAGGTAATTAAATTAAAAAGGCAATGTTGCTGTTTTTGATTAAATGTATTCAATGTATAGAAAAATATTTTATATTTCAATTTTATATTTAATTTCTTAAAAGTTTTTAGTGAGACTGGCGATATGAAAGAGTTAATAGTTAAATTTTATCAAGGAAAACTTTAAACAGGACATTATCACGTATATCACATATTATCACTAACCCTAACCCAGGTAGATAAAGCAATATGTGATGTTAAATTAAAATAATAATAAACAAAGCACTAGTACTTAAATTCTAAAGTTAACAGAACTGGCAGAATCACAGTTTATATCTCATACAGAAATTATACAGCAATTTATGTGAAATATAAAAAACAATACAAAACCTTAAAATCACCAATCCTTACAACATGGAACTCTTATTAACTCATACAAACAAGAACATTTAATGGATTCAATAACGTACTGTTAAAAACGTGTGAACTTAATAAGATAATGTATCAGTCATTATCAGTCAAGATTCCAGTAACAGCTCATAAAATGTTGATGCAATTATTTAACAAAAAGTCAGACTTTAAGAAAAGGTTGAATATACAATAATAGAAATAACTGCATTGTATCTAACATAAAAAAGTCACTCCGTCCGTCTTTCCATAGGTTGCCGCATCTGTGAGATGATGATGTCACCATATGGCGTGTCCTGGTGTACTGTCACTTGCTTCAAGTCAATTTGCTCTGTTAACGTGACAGGACCATTAATCACAAAGAGTTGGATACAATATCATGCCATTACAGATTTCCATTTGCCAATATGTGTGCGTTCCATTCGGATTTACCCAACAGGTTCCAAAAGGCGTGCGCGACAGTTCTGCGGTTCACCACAGGTGGCAGCAAAGAGTGAAAAGTGACCTCCTTCTCCTCCGTAACCAGCCTTCAACAACATAAGAGGAACTTTTGAGAGCTTTCCAGAATGACAGGTCACCTTCTGTTAGAACACACTGTGCCCACACTTAAAATGTTGCTGCAGTACAACTGTTATGTGATTAATGGAGGCCCAGTTTCCCGGCTGTACGACATGTTAAGACAAAGGACTAAACAACAGTGCAGGGTTACTAAGTCTGCATTAGACCCAGAGTGTGTTATAAAGTTGCAGAATTATTTGTATGTGTTAAGTTCACAGTACCCCAGTGCATCCTCAATACCCATAGGCCCGGGCTCCACTTCTGGAGCCCTCTCTTCAGGAATGTCCTCCAACCCGTAGGTGGCTATGGGAACTGGAGACCTACCCATGCAAAAATACATATGGAACTAGAGTATTTGTAGGAACATCAAGGTCAAAGGTGAGATGACCTCCTGCACCAGCCCGCAGACGGGGAGGCGGTGGAATGTTGACACTCACCGCTGAGTCTCGGACATCTCCAGGGGCAATGTGTCTCGATCTGTGGTCTCCAAAATCCCCAGGGATGATACTGGAAGAGGGGTGTAATATGGAAGGTCTTTTAATTAAATATGAAACTTAAATAAATAACTAAGAGCAAAGTGTTTATTTAAATATTGAGTGATCTCTGCTTCTATGTACTGTGATCCCCTGCAATCTGAGGGATTATTCCCAGATTAGAAGCACTGTTAACATCTGACCTGGAGTATCATAGTGGGTGATATCTGACTCTGACATCTCTCTTGGTACCTGCATAGGTAAAGGAGCAATAATAGTACAATAATCCCAAGCCTCAAACAGTTAACAGAATGAATGAATGAATGAATGAATGAATGGATGGATTAATGGATGGATGGAAGAATGAATGTACTTCACTGATTCACAATATCAAGATATAATGATTGAGATGTCTACAATCATCATGTCAAGGAGATATAAGAATGGCATGAAAAAGACTGACTTTAAAAGACCTGCAAAGACCTGTTATGAACACTTGATTCGTTGTGTTAGGATTAGTTTGAACTTGAGAGAGCCTGCCACAGGTTTGACCTCTGACCTCCTTGGAGACGACCTCCTCCTCAGGCTGTCCCTCGTCCAGTTCCTCTCTTACCCTCTCCCTCTCTGGGACGACCTCTGGGACAACCTCTGGGACGACCTCTTGTGGAGGCCAGAGGGAGCGGAAAGGGTGGATGATGGCGTTCCGCCTCCACAGCTGCAGGATGTCGAGGGGAAGGTCTATGACAGGGAGATGTCAGGAGGGAAGGTCTATTACAGGGAGATGTCAGGAGGGAAGGTCTATGACAGGGAGATGTCAGGAGGGAAGGTCTATGATAGGGAGATGTCAGGAGGGAAGGTCTATTACAGGGAGATGTCAGGGGGAAGGTCTATGATAGGGAGATGTCAGGAGGGAAGGTCTATGACATGGAGATGTCAGGGGGAAGGTCTATGACAGGGAGATGTCAGGAGGGAAGGTCTATGACAGGGAGATGTCAGGAGGGAAGGTCTATTACAGGGAGATGTCAGGAGGGAAGGTCTATGACAGGGAGATGTCAGGAGGGAAGGTCTATTACAGGGAGATGTCAGGGGGAAAGGTCTATGATAGGGAGATGTCAGGAGGGAAGGTCTATGACAGGGAGATGTCAGGAGGGAAGGTCTATTACAGGGAGATGTCAGGGGGAAGGTCTATGACAGGGAGATGTCAGGAGGGAAGGTCTATGACAGGGAGATGTCAGGAGGGAAGGTCTATGACAGGGAGATGTCAGGAGGGAAGGTCTATTACAGGGAGATGTCAGGAGGGAAGGTCTATTACAGGGAGATGTCAGGAGGGAAGGTCTATTACAGGGAGATGTCAGGGGGAAAGGTCTATGATAGGGAGATGTCAGGAGGGAAGGTCTATGACAGGGAGATGTCAGGAGGGAAGGTCTATTACAGGGAGATGTCAGGGGGAAGGTCTATGACAGGGAGATGTCAGGAGGGAAGGTCTATGACGGAGATGTCAGGAGGGAAGGTCTATTACAGGGAGATGTCAGGGGGAAAGTCTATGACAAGGAGATGTCAGGGGGAAGGTCTATGACAGGGAGATGTCAGGAGGGATGGTCAGAGAAAGCAACTTCATTGATTTGTCATGAGATGAAGATAAGGAGGATGAAGATGTCAGATGAAGATGTTGGATGAAGATAGGAGGATGAAGATGTCAGATGAAGATAGGAGAATGAAGATGTCAGATGAAGATGTCAGATGAAGATAGGAGGATGAAGATAGGAGGATGAAGATGTCAGATGAAGATGTCAGATGAAGATAGGAGGATGAAGATGTCAGATGAAGATAGGAGGATGAAGATGTCAGATGAAGATAGGAGGATTGGGGAGATTCGCTGAACCAGAGTTCAGTTTCACATTCAGTTTCACTGCCATGGGAACTGACATACTGTGTGCTAAGATGGTCTGGATAACATCTGCCAAATGTTGTAAAATGTCTGCAGGAGGGTTTAGACGGTGTGTGGACAGAGGATGAGGGCCCAGAGCATGAAGTATTGCAGAGTATGATGTATGAAGAGGATGAAGTATTGTCATGTGTGAAGAGTCACTCACACATGCACGGGTTACTGAGAAGTGTTGCAGCATTGCTCTCTTGAGAAGGAGCGTGGATCAAGATGTCATCCTGGGAAGGAGATAGCGAGGGGGACGTTTTTGACATAGTGTCTTGGGGACAAGGTGGACAATGAAACAATAACTACAAACATGTTTAGTCAACTAGGGCATGAGAATGTGTGTGTGTGTGTGTGTGTGTGTGTGTGTGTGTGTGTGTGTGTGTGTGTGTGTGTGTGTGTGTGTGTGTGTGTGTGTCATGTTCTTAGAGATGACTCCAGTGTCAATTTAGTGATCTTATTTTGCAGACATTATGGATATGACGCTGCCAAATGTCTACTCTTCTCCAGCATAATAAAGAGAGAGAGAGAGTGAGGGTGAGAGACAGTGTGTGTGAGAGAGACAAAAGAACACAGATCCTACCAAAGAGTTGGTTTCAGTTCTTGGGTTATTGAGTTGTGCCTGCAGTGCTTCTTGGGAAATCTGTGTGTGTTCGTCAAAGAAGACGAGCTGCCTCCTCCTCCTCCTCTTCCTCCTCTGGCGCTCTGGAGAAGACTCAGTACTTGGTGCGTCAACCCAGAGGAAGAGAGCGGGTGCAACAGGACAGGAACAAAACGTTACCGCCTTTTAGAGTTGGACTGAATTCTAGTTTCCAGACCAGTTGAGGGCTCTCGTACTGCTGCTGATACCTCTCCTCCTCTGGGCTGGGGGAGAGAAGTGGAAATGGGAGGGGCTCAGGAACCGGGGTCCTCTCTCTCTCCTCCAGCTCAGGCATCTCTGGGGGCAGCCCCAGCTCCTCCTCGGTTGCCGGCAAGACATCTCTGCTGGACACTTCAGTGACTTGAGCTCTGGGTGAGGGAAAGAGGCACAGTTCCTCGCACCCAATGGACACTTGACAGGTTCTTGGTACTAAAGGACAACTAAAGGAACTTGCAGCCATTGCTCTGGACTATTTGATCCAGAAAGCACTTTCTGACGTACGGCTCCATGGAGATGGTAGATCCTGTCAGCTCCCTCATTTGTTCGATTTCGGCCACTGCTCTCTCATGCTCTCTCTCAATGGCTTCTTCTCTCTCTCTCTCCCTCTCTCTCTCCTTTTCTCTCTCTCCCTCTCTCTCTTGCTGTCTCTCCTCTTCAGCTTCACGCTCTCTGTCCTCTTCACCTGTAAAAGAGGTTGTGAGAGGGGATGTAAAAAGGATAAAGACTTACTTGTAGTGGGCAACACTTCCTCCGCAGTGATAGCTGGCAATAAAACCGAGGGTGACCGCTCTCAAAAAGGGGGGCGTTATAAAAAGGGGGGGCGTTATCCTCACCGTCAGGGAAGTGATCTGGTTGCTCCAGGAGCATGTCAGTCATGTCGACCTCCTGCAGGTCCTCCACTTCAAACTGACCAGAGCAGCCCACAAACACGTTGGAGTGAGTGAGATACTCCAAAATGACCCGAAGCTGCAACTCAGGCCCGTGGGCCTCCGCCAAGGGTACCAATCTACAGACATACCTCAAGCTGCTGCATAATGATGGGTTTCCTCTCTGTCAACGTGATGGACTCCTGGCTGGCGGTGATACCTGCAGGAAGGCAGAACTTCTTAAGCCCATGTGAGGCTCCTCCCACCTACTGCGCTGATCTATGTGAGGCTCCTCCCACCTACTGCACTGATCTAACTACTGTTTGCAGTTATTTGGATCTCCAATTCTTTCATCCTCTGGCCCTATATGAGCGTCTGTGGGCACCTGTTTAGATCCTGCAGTGTCCCAGTCTTTAACTCGACCTGTTCCTAATACGGACAGATGTGTGTGTTAATGTCAGCTACAGTTTCATGGTCTTGCTCACCATCTGAAGGTGGGCTCACACCTCTTACAGAAGGTGGGCGCTCTGGTGGAACCACTTCCATTTGCGGAGCCAGCTGCCAATCAAGGGAACACAAGAAGCACTACCAGTGGGAACTTGGGTAATTCACAGTCAAGGCCATCTCTAACAAGCCCGTGTGTAGTCATAGTTCCTGTATGCTTCTGTTTTTGCAAGTTAAAAAAACATCAACCAGTAATTAAAACATTTCATGGTTTTATATATAGGCAAAAACTACAATCACTCAAATACAAAATCACTTCTCCAAAGACAATATCAATATCAGAAATGTAAGCTGTAGTACCATATTTATCCAGCAGAGGGCATAGTTGATAGCCGTTTAAACCGCAGCATCGTCAGTGTACATATCTACCTGAATCAGGTGACTTGGGCTCGCAATGCCGAAATCCATTATTCCAAAGAAAGGATCTGTTGCCCACTCTGACTCTTGCAGGACCCCAAGAATATCAGGAACCAGGTGCTTTTGCCTGACACAAATGAAGAATGTCTTATTGCATTTCATCTCTGGTGTCGTCAAAAGTGATTCTGATGATCAAAAGCCACTCTTGACCTCTGACCTGATGTCATCCGGGAGCATGTCGATCGGGATCTTGCGGTATCGGTGCATTTTGTCAATGGCCTGCTGAAGCTCCTCTGTGATACAGTCATTAAAAACGTTACAAGACGTTTTGGTTAGAAAATCGATAGAACTGCACCAGTCGAGTATTGAACAGCAGATAATTTAGAACTGCAGTAATTATGAAACATTTCCCGAGCACCTAAAATAGGGACGTAAATGGCTATACCAGCATTCTAGTGCTGACTGTGTAATGGTTTACAATGAATGTTGTAGTTGAACTGGGAAAGAACAGCGGACAAGCTGGTTAATTAAACAGCTTTATTAAATTTATAAAATACTAATCTCCTATGTTAGACTTCATATCTCGCAATCATAGGATATTAAATCATAGGCCTGATTATAACTTAGCATTTTAAAATAATGACATGCTAATCAATAATTATGTGAAACTCGTAATTATCACTTACTAAATGGCTTCCTTTTTGTGCAAAAGAAACAGGCAGGTCTGAAGACCATTTTTAAACATGGAAAACAATACTTGTTGGCGTTACGGTGTTGATTGGACCCGGACCCCCTCTCACACATTACCCAGCAGAAGTTGGCACTGCCTGTGGAAGACCAGCACCACGCCGTACTGCAGCTGCGAGGACAGGTAGAGCGAGAAGCGCGGGCGCGGCAGCCCGGGGGCCGCGGGCGCCACGCGCACGAGCACGTAGTCCACGATGTCGCTGCTGGGAGAACATCACGCAGTGTGGGCATCACTGTGTTGGTCCAATCACACTTTATATATGTGGCGAAGAGAGTCCAATAGATTTTATACCATATATATATATATATATATATATATATATATATATATATATATATATATATATATATATATACTGAATCTATATATATACTCTGTATAACCTTTTATATAAACTATATAACCACATAACCCTTTATTACCTATACTGTATATATATATATGTGTGTGTGTGTGTGTGTGTATATATATGTGTGTGTGGACTGAGACGCATCGTTGAAAAATACGAACCCTAGAGTTAAAAGTGCGCTTACCATGTTCGTTGAACGTTAACTTTAATCAGATCTCTCCGGGTAATTTTCCTGCCTTTTGTGGCTGCCAGCCTGAAGAAAATACAGAATATATCCAGTGCAGACAACATGGAGACAATGTGTAGATATCTTTTGTGGATAATCTATTATCAAAAAAAGAAATAGCGTTTGCCTTACTCCTCATAATACTGAAGTCGAATAAAACTTACCATATTGTAGCGAAACATCCACTTCTGTGATTGAGTACATTAGGATAGTAAAACATCTTTCCAGATAGTATAATTTAGTTATAGCCTATAAAGTTTCCAATAAAAGTATGATCGGACTTTCGATAGAAATTAGTATACTTTTAGCTTAGTGCTTAATGTGCAAAACCTTTTAAATCGATGTCAGTTTTTTTGTGTAACATGTTTTGGGAAGATCTCCAATGTTATAGCAGGATAATCTCGACCAATCTAATCACAATCATTCCCACTATGGCCATTTCTTATTGGACCATCGGGTTGCCATAGCAGCCCCAGTCCGGAGCAGATTTACTAAGTGTCCTCAAGATCTAAAGCTGACCTGAAAACATACCAAGAGTTGTTTATCTTGCAGACGCAACCAATTTTGACATTAATATTGAAATAACCCAAACAGAAAAAAACCCAAAAAACGATTTGTGTCTGAAGGCTAACATTGTTAGCATCATCTTAGCTACGTTTCCCTGTAACTTGAGGTTGAGGTTAAGGTAGACTGAGACTTATTCTTTAACGCAGGTAGCTTGAATTGCTTTGGTGATGGCATAATTAAGTAGTCTATACTGATAATTATCATGTAATATCGCACTATTAGAATGGGATAAAATGACTGATTAGATCTACGTCAATTAAACTCGTTTAGGTTGGAAGAATATGCCACCAATCCTTACCAGGTTTTACCAATCCAATCTTAAACCCTATTATAATATAAACCCTACGTCGTGCACCTCTCCATTTTTGTAACTTCAGCGGAATGAACAAGTCATGTTTGCAGGGTTCATACACCTTTACAAAGTGGAA
This sequence comes from Brachyhypopomus gauderio, assembly GCF_052324685.1. Taxonomy (NCBI): domain Eukaryota; kingdom Metazoa; phylum Chordata; class Actinopteri; order Gymnotiformes; family Hypopomidae; genus Brachyhypopomus; species Brachyhypopomus gauderio. The sequence continues at coordinate 22,629,704 of NC_135224.1, read as the reverse complement.
TTTAAGGTCCATTTTCAATATTTTCCAGCACCTTCAGTTTAATTAAGTTACATATTTATACAAATACACATATACTCGAAATGATTTGAAATAATTCGCTTTTACATCACATTAAAAGAGATGGCAACGTGATTGGTAATAGCAGAAGAATAAAATAAGTTTGTTGGCGTATTAATATCTACTTAAATATATGGTAGTTTGGTTAGGATTTGTTCCGGTAGCTAACTTAGATACCAAGCTAGCGTATATTTTATTAAAAGGTAGTTTATTTTCTTCACGTTCTCTCGTGTTTTGCCCTGCAATTACAAGAGGTTTGTATCTGTGAGGAGAACTGTTCAGTCAGACAGCTATTTGTTGTGAAACGAAGTAGTTACAATTTCAAGCATTTTCAAGTACTTTAGCCTAAATTCCAGCACTTTTCAGACCTGGAACACAAAGCGACATTAAAATTCATCAGGTAAATGTTCATCCCCCTGTTTTTGAGGGCTGTTTCTTTATACTACCACATATCATTACGCACAACGCTGCACAGAATGTGACGCGTCCAGTATAAATGCTTCCGCCGCTCGGTCGCGCGCAGCAGAGTCGCGCGCGTAACTGAGCCTTTAGACTCCGCCCCCTCCGGTAAGACCAGCGGCTTCCCGTAGCAGCAGTACGAGCAGCGACGAGATTATTGAACGGAAACCGTTTCACTTAGGCGTTTATTTCGTGTTCTGCTCTTTATAACTATTTTTCACAATGTCATCAGCGTCTAATATTGTCGCAATGAAGAAAATCGTACAGCAACTGCGGTTCGAGGCAAATATCAACAGAGTTAAGGTGAGCGTCTCCTTCCACAGTTTGATGCTATTTAGCTTTGTGGCTAGCTGGCTGAAGAAGGGCGTGGCCAGCTCAGACCCGTTAGCGCCAGGTCGGTCCAGGCCCGGTAACGGGGACCCTTAACGGGGCTCTGTGCCGTCGTGTGTGCGGTTGAATAACGACCACCGTTGTCCACGAACGATGCCATTTGTGACAGTAGCGAAGTAGCTGGCGAGATGCCGAGTTTCCATCCGTAGTTAGCAGTGCTATGTGGCGGTTACATTACCTCAGGTTAGCCGAGTAGCTCTCGGTGTCAACACACAAGAACCGGGAATATTACCGACAAACCTCCCGTTTAGTCTTCAACACGTCTGAAACGGTTATGTGTCCAGCTAACGTTATACCGTAGGGTGTGGCAGTCAGGGCCTGTAACGGGGGTTGTGGTCGTTTCTGTTGCTAATGCTACCTAGCGTCTTCAAGCACGACGGGACGGGGGGCGAGCTAGTTCCCGCTGCTAATGCTAGCACGTTAAAATGCTCTTCATGGGTTTCAGGTCTCTCAGGCGGCGGCTGAACTTCAGCAGTTCTGCGTGCAGAACGCGTTTCAGGACCCTTTGCTGACTGGAGTGTCTTCGAGCACGAACCCCTTCAGGACACAGAAGCTTTGCTCCTTTGTGTGAGACCCTTAGAGTGGATTCCTGCCATTGGTAAGACGTGAACTTGTGTTCTTTATGCATAGTTGAGTTATGCTGAGGAACAGGCTTTGCTAAATATATTCTTTCTTTTGCAGTCTCTTCCCTCTTCCTGTGACCTTTATGCTGGGGAAAAGATGAACCACTGCCATAACCTGTAAATTAACCAGCAAGAGCACAAAACTGTTCAGCTAGAAATCCTGTAACATTACCTCATTAACACTGATGTTTAAAACCGACATGGAGTTTGCCCACTGGATTCCTCAATTCAGGTGCATATGCTGTCAAATAAAATAAACAGAACTACAGTCATTAGTACAGTAACATGAGTTTTTATCCATATGTTGTCACAAATCTGGCTTGGGCAGTCCAGTGTTCATAGGTGAAGACCTCAAACTAATAAGCCTGCCTTAAGAAGTGTTTAGTATTGTTCTAGCTCGGTGGACAAAACACTTTTGTATTTCATGTGGCCCTGCAGTGGAACTCGGTAATTTATTGTGCCTTGGTGTGTTTCTTTTTTAACTACTCTTGTTTCTACCTTGTTACCCCTGGCATTTTTTGTAACAAATAAACCACTGATTTATATACATTACCGCGTTGTTTTTTTCCCCTGTTTGCTTTTGCTATTTTTGTCAATTGTGGTTTTTACACCCCAAACGAAATTTGTCCTCTGCTTTTAACCCATCTGTGCAGTCAGAACACACACACACCAGTGATTACTAGGGGGCTGTGGATCACACGTGCCCAGAGCGGTGGGCAGCCCTAGCCCGGCGCCCGGGGAGCAGTTGGGGTTTGGTGCCTTGCTCAAGGGCACCTCAGTCATGGCCTCAGGTAGGTCTGGGAATCGAACCCACGACCCTCCGGTCCGCTAGGCCATGACTGCCCATAGCATGATTTTCTAGCAAAAATCAGTCCCGTTGTGTTTTTAAGTGTCTATCCTTCTTCAGCAGGGTTAAGACTGTTCTAGACACATTTGGCTTTGTGCACCAACAGACAGCTCAACACAAAAGGTCTTGCTAATACTAAGAAGAGTAACATCTTTTGAATCGCTGAGTGAATCATTGTGTAAAATGTCTTGAGTATTCTAAGATCTAAACACTGATATTGGCATGAGTATCATGGACACTCATTAAGAAACATTAAGATTTCAAATGTGTGTATACATAGCAAATTGTAGCATTTGTATAAGCTATACAGACCCATTCCAAAAAGTTTATTAATTTACCTAATTCCATTAAAAATTTATAAATACATAGATTCAGGGCCCACACTTAATTATTTACATTTTGTATTTTTACATAATTAGAGCTTCCAGCTCATAAAACCCACAAAAAACAGGATTTAAAAAATCTGAATACTGTGGAGGTTAGCCCAAACAACTTCAGTTTTTGCAGGAAAAAAATTAGATCACATCAAATCAAAACATGGCACTTTAAAATGATACGTCAATCTTCAATACTTTGGTTTAATCACTGCCTCAATGCGACTTGGCATTGAGTCAATCAGCCTGTGGCATCAAATCAGATTTATTGTCACATCACCAGAGTTACAGGGACACCGGTGAGTGAAAAACCTGCGAGTTCCACAATTTGCAGCGACAATATTTACAATAAGATGTACAAATTACAATTTAACTAGTGTATGTACATATAAAAACTACTTTATTTTATTTTTATGACTACAGAGTAATTGTTCCAAATTTTAGATATCTTAAATATATTAAATAGACATGTGATATTGCACAGACAATGAAGATGAATGTAAAACAAGCTATGGCTATTACAGTAGATGTGCCAGTAATCACACTGAGTATGATTGCCTGGGACTTATGGAGGCTCAGATTTCCTTGACGCTTGCCATCAGCTCTTCTTTTGTTGTTGGGTTTGGTAGCCGTCATTTTCCTCCGGAGAATACTCCATAGATTCTCAATGGGGTTTATGTCCGGTGAGTTGACTGGTCAGTTAAGCACTGTGAAGGCATGGGCATCAAACCAGGCTTTGGTGCTTCTGGTGACGGGCAGGGCCAGGTCCTGCTGGAAGATGAAATCTGCATCTCCATACAGATCCTTAGCAGAAGGAATCATGAAGCCCGTGGTGGTTTTTGAAACGAGACTCCTGTCTCGTTCCACTATTTCTGAACCTCTGCCAGGTTCTTGAATATTCTTTTTCATAACCCACTGAAGCCCATGTCTCTCGTCTCTTTTGCTGGTGGATTTTCTCCTGCCACATTTTATCCTTCCACTAGATCTTCCATTGATATGATTGGACACTCTGTGAACCGCCAGCTTCTGTAGCTATGAACTTTTGTGGCTCACCCGTCCTATAGAGTTTATCAATGATGGTCTTCTGGCCAGTTGTTATGTCCGCAGTCTTCCCCGTATTAAACCGAACTGAGACAATTGAACCAAACTGAAGCACTTTAATGGCACCTGGGGAAATCTGTGCAGGTTTATGTGTCACATAAGATTACTGTGTCACACTCAGTTTAAAACATTCATGCCCTGCCAAATTTGGGCTGATTTGTCCAAAGCATTCAAATTTTTCTGAAATCCTGTTTTCGTGAAAGCCCAAATTATTAAAAAATAAACTAATACTTATAATCGTTTAAATTGTGGATCCCGAATCTATAACCTATGAAAGTATCTGTACAGTTGCTTTGTTGCTCACAAATTCAGATACGAAATAGCTCACCTCAGTGTTGGTGGTGGGCTGAGTTATTTATTGATCACCCTGGAGGTCGAGCTGTTATATTGGATAAACAGGGTT